>NC_031769.1:18253813-18284257 GCF_001522545.3 Parus major | reverse complement strand
GACTCACGCCGAGCCCCGCGCTGCAGCCGCAAGCCAAGCCAAGCCCACCGGCGCGGCCCGCAGCGAGGGGAGGGCAGAAGGGGAGGGCGAGCGCCGCAGCCGCCCCGAGGGGGGCGAGATGGCTGCGGGGGGGTTCCCGCTGCGCCTCCGGGCGCACCTGCCCGGGGCTCGCCGGTGCGGGGCCGGCCCCGGCGAGAGGGAGGGAGATGGAGATAGATGAAGATGGAGAGCGAGAGCGCGGGGCAACGACGGCGCTGCCGGGGCCGCGGGGAGCTCGGGAGCTCCCCGAAGCGAGGCCCGAGGCCTGGCCCGTGGGCACCTGCCGGACGCGGCCTCTCGTCCGCTGCACACGCAGCGCCCGCAGCCCCCGGCGGGTGCGGAACCCCCGCGCGTTCCGGCCCCGCGTCCCCATGAGCTTTCGGGCGCGGCGTTGCAGCCTTTGCGGGGCTGAGTCTGCCGGGTCTCACCAGCGGTCCCGCGGGGCAGCCGAATCGCAGCCGGAATGGCAAATGACGCTCCTCGGAGCCGGCTTTGGGCAGTCATTTCTGACTTGCTCTTGCAGCGCTGCGGAGCGGTACAGCAAGAACTCAGGCGGGTTTTTTTCGCTGACTTCTTTAACTACCTGGAATATAAACCACGCTGAGGAAAGCACTTAAGCCAGTGCAGCGCAGCCTTTTCTGAGGGGTTTTTTTCAGTAGTGCAACCCTCTGTGTGGCTCACAGCAAGGACAAATTCTGCACATACTTGGGTGTTATTAAGTAATCAGAATGCAGTCAGCTAAACTGGAATAGTTGGCTATAATTCTGCCTTAGCAACCCAACTTTTATTCAGTAGCTGTTTAAAGGCACAGAGAGAAACAGTAATTTCGTTGAAATTAATAATATATGTGATTAAATGAGAAACACCTAATCAGGCTTTAAATATTACATGATGGAAGTTGTAAAGCTGCCTCTGCTTCATCTAGCCTGAAACATCTGGCACCCAATGAAACTCAGTGTTGAGTGCTGCAAGCAACAGGAAAGCAGATTTGCAGGTAGTCCTGTAAATGTTTGTTGTCTCGTGTGGCTGTCTCATACAGTAGCAAACAGACAAAATGCTGATAGACAAATAGACAGAGTTTCTGTTCCTGTAATCTGCATGCTGGTTCTTTTCAAAGCCGGTGCTAGCAGCCTGCAGGTCTTAAATATCCTGAAGGAGATAATTTTTTTTTAGTGTTGTTGTTAACCAAATTACCTTTGAAATGGAATTTAATATTTGTCTTCTCACCGTTCCTCATTGACAATGGAATGATAATTTTTCACAAATACCTCATGGCCAAGTTGGCCTCAGTGTAAGATTTCCCTGACAGAAGTAGGTGCACAGGCACCCTGCAGTGCCAATGCAGGGATTCTCATCCTCTGCTACCTCTGTGCTGTACAGATTACCTTACACTCTCTCTTGGGCAGTCTGACTGGCTGTGAACAATGGCTTTTATTCAAGGAACTCTGAATGCTAGGCATTTGAGTATGCTGATAAAGGAAACTTGAATACCTGGTAACTCAGTGTTTTCTGTGGGAACTGTCCTTTGGGGATCTGTCTAAAATCCCATCTGAGCTGAATTAGGCCCAACACATAGGTAAGCAATCTCCATTCTGCAAAGGCTATGCAATATGGAGAAGCAGCGAGTCTGTGCTGGGGATTGGGATGGAGACTGATTTAAATTAATCTCCAATAGAAGGCAGTGAATGTTACTTACACAGAAAAAAAAATCTTTCTTAGATGACCTAATTCTTTCCTAGCTTAGATTCTACCAATGGCTTGTATGTGAAAAGACTCTGTAGCCCACTGGAAATAACTAGAGGCATACAGCTCATCCAATCAGCAAGTATAAAGTCTTTGAGATAAAGGTTTCATTCCTGGAAGTTCCAGATTATTAAAATCCCAATTAGAGCCTTCTCATGCAGACAAAAATCATTTGGCATTATTACTCTCACTCTCAATGTTACAGTGAAATCCCTCACCTTACTCTTGAAGGAAAAAACTTCTCTTAACCAAACTATCAACACTAAAATGGAATCGTAGCATCAATAGGAACACCTGCAGTTGGATCTGAATTTAGTGTTTCAGCAGTATGAAAACATTCCAATATTTCTCATTGTTTCAGGATCCTTTTATTAACTTTTATTAGTTTTCTTCAGAAAGGAGAGAAATTAATCACAGTCTTCATTTCTACACTTCATATCTCTTTCCTCATCATCACAACTTTTTTCTGCTGCTACTGTAGTGAAAATTTGGTTCTTTTGCTCTATACAAACCAGTAGGAGAGAAAAATCTGTTTCACCCATGATAGTGAGAAAGCAGTAAAATGTTACTCATCAGTAGACTTACCTTTTTCTGGGTAGGTAATGATGCAATGGTAAAGTCCAGCAAAGCAAAATACAGAAACACTGCAATGTCACTAACTAGGAGTGTAAACCAAAGACTGAAGCACAGAGGGGCAAAGACCTTGCACTCTAAAGAGCTGCTGCTACCAGCATGGAGCCTGTGGTAGGTGGTGGACCTCTAGACAGGTTCCAGCTTTGATTCCCAGCTGGTATGTCTTGCCAAGTTTTAAGTGGCATCCCAAGATTTCAGGCTATTATACTTCTCTTGTCTGGTGCATTTCAGGGCTGCTATCTAGCCTAGATAATTGAAAAGTGTGTGTTTGGCTGAGCAGTACAAATTACCAGCACTTGCAAATAGATGCTTTTTCAGCATGCCTACAGTGACCAAATGCAAAAAACCTTTTGGAGCAGCTGTGCTACAGCATTAAGAATATTAACTACATAAAATGGTTATTACAAAAGTTCATATTTCTATGGCATAATACCCTCATCAATTGCCTTTTGTATTTGTTTGTTTGAGAGGAAGGTTCTCTGTTTAGTTTCATTGATAAACATACCGATGTGTGCTTCAGAAAAACAAATCATTATAGTGAGAGGTATTTCCATGTTGATACTGAATTTCACCTGAGACAGAAAGGTTTCAAAAACCTGTTAAATTAGAAAGTTACCTTTGTTACTGGATGTGACTTGACAACATCTTAAAATAGACAACCCACAGAGGCTTGTAGGTATCTCAGATTTATATCTCCTTCTAAAAGGTTTCTTGAAACTTCCTCAGCTTTCTTTCCCACAAAATAGATTCCTTATAATCCATCTCCCACAGCTGGAGTTTAGATTTGTTGGAGCCAGCAAGTGAACTTAAAGTATGAAAGCAAAGCCTTCTGTCTTGCAAGTCACCATGCATTTCATAAGCCATACATAAAAGCTCAGAGAAAGTGTTTACTACCTTTGGTAATCACATGAAGATGTGGTCTTTTCATCCAAATTTCTACAAATTGAGTCTGCTCACGAAGTTATGGTTGTATAAAACCCTATTGGAGAAAATAGGAGTCCATGTAAACATAGTGATGTATCATCTTTCCATGGAAAATAATGCAGCTTTCTTTTTATTCAGAAACATATTTTTGAATTTACATTTTATGGAAAAAAATGCTGTAGGTAGTATGTCCCAATTAACATCTGATGCCCACCTTACATTTTTCTGGAATAAATATGCCAATACGTACTTAGATCCTAATGGGCTGTTTTAAAAATACTGTTTGATGTATTTCACTGATTTTTCACACTTGGTCTGTTCTTTAAACAGGTATAAAAGGTGAGATAACTGGCAAATGAAGATAATGTACTAAACATACTATCTGATTGTTGTAACAAGCTCATAACACTTGGGTACTAGTTCTTGCAGATAATAGGCATTGTGTCATGTTTAAGTGGAAGGATAATCTCACAGTTAAGGCACTGCATGGAGAATTGCAGATGACATCTCTAAGCACTACTGCAGTACAGATAAATAATACCAGGAGAGTTTTGTGAAATTTGTGAAATTCTGTGGCTGTTCTAAATTATGCAGGAAGGGAAGCCATTAAACCAAAATGTTGGTTGGCACAGGAATCAGCGCTCAAATTTTTGTTCCTTACTGTTTGAGTTTAGGTTTAGCCACTTAGAAGAAGAAACTGCATGGTTACATTTCAAATAGAAACAATGTAACTTTAATGTGACCTTGTTTAGAGCTCCCCAGGGTGCTGTTAGGGAAACGTGCTTTTAAATTCTCCGCTGTGGAAGCGTAATTTATTCTTTCATGTGCAAGGGTTGGTGGAAGCATGTTTTCAACTTCAGCTATAGAAAAGCTTCCAACCAAAGCCAAAACAAAGCCAACAATGGTTAGACTTTATTATTTTCTGCAATATGATCCAAAATCCACTCTGCAGTGGAATCTTAATGTGCATTTTCAGAATTACTCAATCCTTAGCTGTTCAGATTAATCTAATAGGGCAATGAAATACTAGAACAAAAATGGTTATTCAGTCAGCAGCAACGTCTCCTCAGGATCTCCTTTCTTCACTCAAAAATCATGCAAACTGAATACCACCTCCCACAGGAGCTACATGCTTAACAAATACACAAAAACATGATAATGACAAGTCAGTGCGACTTATAAGATCATGGAATATGTTCAGTTGGAATGAACCCGTCAGGATCATCAAATTCAACTCCTGGCCTTGTGCAGGACACCCCAGGGGTCCCACCATGTGCCTGAGAGCGTTGGCTGAGCACTTCCACTCAGATAGGTTTTGTGTTGTGACCACTTCCCTGGGAAGCCTGTTTCCATGCCCAACCACCCTCTGGATGGACCACAGAACTGCCTAGAAGAAGGGGCTCTTATTTTCTTAGTATTAATGTAACAGTGGAAATTTCTATTATTTTATGTATGGAGGCAAGATTTTGCCTTATCAGTTGGATGTTTCAGGATTCCTGAATTATAATTTCACTTCATGTTATAAAAAAAGCTTAGTAAAAATGGGCCAGTTACTTGAAATATACTGAGCAGAAAGTTGTTACCTAGATCATTTGGGGTTTTTTGACCTTAGAAGAGCTGATTTATGGGCAGAAAGTAGATTGGCATTAGTGAAGCATACAGTCTCTATAATTCAGGTGCACAAAGCAGGTGGACTTCTGTGGATAGGAATACACATGGTGTTTTGAGAATTTGGCAGTGCATGCTTGAGTTAGGTGCTTTGGGAGGCGTGCCCAGGGAGGGAGACACATGAACACGCAGAGAAAGCTGCACCCATACATCCAATGCTTGGTGGATTGTGTCTTCAGTGACTTGGGAATGTAGAAACGGTCAGCCTGACTTCAGTAATGCATTCTAACATCAGAGGCTGGGGTGCTGCACACCCTTCCATTGAACCTGCATGTCTGAGAGTGCTCCTCACTGCCAGGGCCGTGCCTCAGTGCCTCAGTTCAGCTATTCAGTCCATCATTCCACCTACAGAGCAAGGTGAGGAGCTTGCAGGACCCAAAACATGCTTGCATAGGAAGGAGTCTGAAATCTGGAAGCCTCCAAACCAAATTTCCACAATCAGTGACAGAGCTTAGACTAAATATACATTATTAGTACTTTTTTCGGTTTTTATAAACTCTTTGTTACTAGTAAAGAGTACCTAACTTTGTTACTCTTTGTTACAGTCACTGTATTTTTCAACTCAGTTACAGCTCATAAGATGTTCTAGAAACATAAATGAATATTTTTGGTTTATGTATATTGCACTGAATGGGTTAGGTTTTTATCAGCTCTGTCATAATGCCCCTTAAATAAGAATTAGGGGGAATTAAAAGTCTACATATTTTGCTTGATAAATTAACTATTTGTCATCAAGGAATTTATACAGGAATGAAAAGCTGTCACCAGAGCTCTTGGAGAAGCTGAAGAAGATTGTCTTCTGTCAGCCCTACATCCTGTGTCAAGAATTAAAACTAGTTGCTTTACTTCAATTCAAAGAGATTTTCAAAAACTTTACCACTACAGACAATAAATCCAAAACATAAATCCAATCCAAAACAATAAATCCAAACATGCTGAACTGTAGGCTAATGAAGGACAGAATGTTAATTATTCATTCTGTTTTAATAGCTATTACTATTACTAAAGCTACTTGGTTTTGTTATGAAGATTAAACAGAATGAAAATGTTATCAATTATGGATATTGTTCATTATTCTATGTTTAGCCTGAGAACAAAATAGGAATTTAGAGATAGAGTTAGGGTCCTAAACTGAATTTTAAAACCTAATGAGAGGGTTCTGATAGCTTTGAGTAAAAGAAAACAATGCCATTATTCATACTCTTGTCTATGCAACCACTTTCCCATTATTTCCAAAAATAGTAGAGTGGCTTCCTGCCTAAATAAACAGTTCACATAGATAGGGATTGGGCTATAAAGCTTTTTAAAATAAGGTTTCCTTTTTTTGAAGCTGAACAACATAGTGAAATACAGGAAGGGTTGGGCTGTGATTGGACTGGATTCTTTAAGTTAATGTTTTAAAAGGTTACGTGACCAGTTCAGAGTAGCTAAACACACTTACTCTGTAGATGGCCTGGAAGATTGCAGGGAATACGCTCCCTCCATTGCCAGAAGAAATAGCCTCTTGAAATAAAGATACATAATCATTAACAAGCTTAACTCCGGGCTACAGAGGAATCTGAATTTCCAACCCTTCTAGAAAGATTTTAAATTTCTGTCTTCACAGTGCAGACCTGACAAATCTCACACATCAAGAGGGAGTCTCACACGTTTAGCTCCCAAACTCCCTCCCCTGCAGCTCAACCTGTTTCGCACTCATTTGCAGCCCTGTGCCACGGCTGCTCTCCCCTCCTGTAGCCCCACACACCAGGCACAGCTGGACAGCCCAGGCTCCAGTCTGCAAACATTTCCAGCTACTGGGAGGTATCAGGAAAAGATCAGCAAAGAGGAGCAGGATGCACAATGCAGCATGGCTGAAAAGAACAGTGGATTCCAGGGGAATTCCTGGAAATACTAGCAAAATCCCTTTCCAGAAAGCAAGAAGTAAAATCTCCTTGTAGCTCAATGTAAGCATTTTTCCAATTTATGTTACTTCTTAAATTTTCTGTTTTCAACACAGAGGCTATGAGTTCTAAGGCTATTAAATAATATATTACAAACTTTCAAAATTATAATCTATAAATAAACAAATGAAAAAATGTGCAGATTAGACACACCACAGGTTTAGGTCAGCAATACAATGAGTGGTGATATTCCTCTCCCAGCAATAACTTGGCTTCTGCAGCACCATTGCTGGTGCTGGGCTTACACAATGTGCTAATGGAGTAAGAGAAAGGATTGAAGAAAATTCACCTTCCTGAACATACCTGGAGACAAACTGCTTAAAGCGCAGCAATAGTACCTTTAGCAAAGCCCATCTCATTTTGAGCTCAGCTCAAACACTTTAAAGATGTGACTGAGTTCTTCCTTATGCCTGAATTTTTAAAAGCAGATCTTCAAATGATGGAAAGATTGGAAACAAGTGGCCAAGACAGAGATCCAGCCTTTGTCCTCACCACTGTATGTCTCTTTGTGACCCGAAGGGCACTGTTTGTGGCTTTGTGCACTGCAGCTTTCATTGAAAAGCCATGAATAATAACTTGGAAGCAAAGTGTCCTCTCTCCAACATCTTTTGGATTGTATTTTCATAGGCTTCTTTACTGGGCACAGAACAAGTCCTTATTTCAACCATCTTCCTAAACACAGAACTATCATATGGGGTTATATAAGCCTTAAATAGGGAAATACACCATTTATTTCTGTTCTTTATTTTAAATTAAGTAAAATTGCAATAGAAAATTAACAATCCATGGAAGTTTTCCAAATATCTTGACTGTTTTAACTGATATGGTTGTGCCATGAATAGAAATTGTTGTACATATAGGAACTTCATTAAATCTGCTTCATCTTTTTAGTCTGAACCTATTATTTTTATTTCTTTCCTCTTTGCATGAGACAACATAGGAAACAGCAGACCCAATGTCATTGTCATGGAAAAGATGCATGTGCCTTTCTTTGCATCATATATCTGCACTTGCTCATGAATAAAAAGTTAGAAGACAAGAAAAAAACTAATTTTTCAGCCAAAAATTCATCTCAATAGTCTAGACCTTAAGAAAGATTCTCAAAAATGTTGTATTTTGTGGGAGAGCTTTTTTAGATATGATACAAAGGCACACACAAAACAAAGAGGAACTTAGAAAAGGGACTATTTAACTTCTTTTCCTTCTACCTTTAGAATTGCAGCTAGCACATTAACTTTAGACTCAAAAAGTAAATGAAGAGCAACATTTGACATAAATTAAATATTCTAACATGTAATTGAGTATTTTCAGTGTGAAGTTCTCATTTTTCCCTGACAGCTTTCTATGAATTATCTTGAATGTTATCTCAGGAAATGCAATTATTATATGGAGCATTAAGCAGAGCACAAATATTGGTACACTGCAGAGACACCAGTTAATTTTCTTTTGACTACTGAACCATAAATAAAGGAAAACAGCACAGTTAAATGGTTCTAAAGTTACATAGTGGCAAGCAGCGAGTGAGTTGCTATGTGAAGGATACAGTTTTGGAACTAGATCCAGGGGGAATTATTGTGAAATTACACTGTACGGAATATTTGATTCATTTAATTCACCTTATAAAAGTCCTATGGTGGATTCTGCTGTATCCACCCCTTCCCTGCTGTAAACTGCAGACCAAATAGTCAACCCAACCCAGGCTGGCTTGCTTGCAGAGTACATTTCACTTTATCATAAGAGTAACATACTTGGGCCATCACGGGAAGGAGAAAAAATTCAAGATCTTGTTTTTCAGAGTCTCTGCTGGTGTGACTGCCAGACAGCCAGAACGCCCTGTTCCTGCAGCAGCAATTGTATGAGGCAGCATTTCACATCTCCTGCCTCAGATAAGAGAACTCTCTTATGAAGGATTAGCACCACAGCCCAGTCTAAGAGAGCTTCCCAAATTCAATCAGTGTGCCTACAGCACCTGATGTCCCTGGACTGCTGGTGTTTGATTCAATGCATGTTGAAACCAACTGAAACACTTTTACTAATATCTGTGTGTGCTAGATTAGAGATTAAATACAGTAGACTGTTTAATTTGCACTAAGGAGGGTTTCAGCATAAACAGAAAACTGTGTGGTTAATTATGTTCTGGCACCAAACACCACCTTCAAATGTCATGAGCTCCTTTCACACACCAGTTGATGCAAGTGAACAAGAACTGCAAGTGAACTGAGATGGAGTTTTGCATAGGTATTCTCTTTCTCTTCATCACTGTTAACTCTGATGGAAGAGAGGGGCTGGTACAGAAGGTGAAGCTCAAGGGAAAACTAGGATATAGTGGCCATGAAAGGATTAAGATCCTTGGGGCAGCAGGAAGGAATCACAGCAGGCTGGCTACTTGGGACTTTGGGAGAGCTGACTTCGGCATCCTCAGAGATCTACTTGATAAAGTGCCACGGGATGTAAAGGCCTGGAGAGGAGAGGATCCCAAGAAAGTTCATTGATATTCAAAGATCACCTCTTCCAAGCTCAGGAGCAATGCATGCTGACAAGAAGAAAGTTCAGAAAAATTCCAGGAGCTCCTGGACAAACTCAAACACAAAAAAGAAGCTACAGAGGGTGGAGGCAGGGGCAGGTAGCCCAGGAAGAGTATGGATAGATTGTCCAAACAGCCAAAGATCAAGTAAAAAAGCTAAAGCCCTGGTAGAATTAAACCTGACCAAGAATATCAAGGGCAACAAGAAAGTCTTCTGAAGGTATACTGGTGATAAAAGGAAAACTCGGGACAATATGGGCCCTCTCTGAAAGGAAACGGCAGTCCTGGTAACAGAGGACATGGAGAAGGCTGAGGTATTCAACAACATTTTTGTCTCAGTCTTCACCATCAAGTGCTCTGGCCACCTCCTGCATCACAGAAGGGAAAGGTAGGCACTGGGAGAATGTAAGAGCCACCCTTAAAGGAAGTAGATCAAGTTTGAGACTATCTAAGGAACCTGAGGATGCACAAGCTCCAAACCTCTGCGGAACCTGATGAGATGCATCCATGGGTCCTGAGACAGCTGGTAGAGGAGTTGGCTAAGCCACTATCCATCATATGTGAGAAATCATCATAGTCTGGTCAAGTGCCCACTGACTAGAGAAGGGGAAATATAACCCTCATCTTTAAAAGAGGGGCGAAAAAGGGAAGACTCAGGGAACTACAGGCCAGTTATTCATCAGAGTGTGTGGGAAGATGATGAAACAGCTCCTCCTAGAAATTGTTAAAGTACATGGAAAATAAGGAGGTGATTTGTGACAACCTACATGGCTTCGCTAAGGACAAATTTTACCTAACCAGTCAGGTGACCTTCTATGATGAGGTTACAGTGTTGGAGAATGAGAGAAGAGCTACTGACACCATTTACCAGGAATTGTGCAAAGCATTTGACACTGTCCTATGTGATATACTTGTCTCTGAACTGGAGAGAAGTATTTGGCCAGGCTGGATGGGGCTCTGAGCAATCTAGTGTAGTGGAAGGTGTCCCTGCCCATGGCAGAGAGGTTGGAACTTGATGATCTTTATGACCCATTACAATCCAAACCATTCTAGGATTCTACTATTCTGTTATTTCTGGGGGCCATTTCAAATACTATTGAACTGAGTTACTTTTGAAAAACTTCAGAACTGTTCATCCATAATATCCTAATAAATAGATGTTAACCACTCCAAGTCAGCTTCCACAGAGATTCTTTGTAAAAAATAATTATTCATGACTGCAGAAAACTTAATAGTGCAATATCCTGGAAATGGTACTATGGGAACACTTTCAAAAAAACTCACAGATAAAAGTAAACTTCTCCAATTTGATGTTATCAAATTACCTGAAGAGGAAAATAACAACACAACAGTTACACTTCTTTGGTGTAAAAAATGCATGCCCCACCAAATTATCATTCAGAAAGGTTGTCTCAGTCCACACACTTAGGACCACAACACCTGCTGTGTCTGGCTTTCCATAAGTTAATCAAAAGCTACATTTTGTAGACTTTTCTGGATTGGCACTCAGCAGATTCCCTTTGCTCAGCATGCGTTCCAGCTGGGGTAAATATTGAGGTCAGTATATAAATATCATGATGGATGACTTCTGCAGCTACAGTACATCCACTCTCCATAAATTCAGTTAAATAAGGCAGGATTCCACTGCAGATCAAGTTATATCCTATCAGAAAACTTTCCTCATAAGTAAAATTGAAAATGCACCTGTGTATCTACACTGGTGAGGCTGCAGGGCCAACTCTAACATCACAGTCATCTTGACACCAAACCAGTCACTGAGTCCATAAGGTATTTTTACCTCATGTCTTTGTGCTCCCTCTTGTAACTTGAGTGCCTCTGCAGTGGGAGGGTGACTGGTATGATGGATCCAGCATATTATCATTCTGCAGTCATACTCAGTAAGAGATCACAACCCTATTTTTAGAAGAAAATATAAAAACACAATTCAACTGCAAGCATAATGGAAAGAAAAAAAAGTCAGGGAATCCGTATTTGGAAATTTGCTATTATTAATTGGTTTTCAGTTCAAATATGTTCCTCTTACTAGGCATAATTTTTCTAACACAGCACTCTGCAAAGTTCTTTATGGTCCTGGAAAGGAAAATAATATGCAAAATCATGAAGGGAAGAATGCAGGTGCATGTGAGTTGCAGTTGTAACTATTAATCCACTCAACTAATGATAGATCAGAAAACCCACAAGCTGTCAGATTTTAAAATTACACCAAAATTTGTCAAGTATATCCTCATAATTACATGTAATAACTGTCACGTGAAATTTCTTCTATTCTTTTTGCTGTTCCTACAAACTAACCTGCAAACTGTTCCAAATGTAAGTCAAAACCTTCTGCTAGCCTACCAAACAGCCTGAAATACAAACCACACATTTACATTGGGCAACTTAATCCCAGAAATGATAATAATAATCCAAGGTAATTTACAGAGCTAAAATATGCATCTATAATGTTAATAGAGAATAACAGAAAGTTCCAGCATTTAAATATGCATGAAACAAAATCATACTTGCTACAAAATAATGAGAACTGATTATAATGAAATCTCCACTGATATCCAGCCCTCATGAGAACAGCCGATTAAGAAATGTCTAAACCTGGCAAGATTTGGACTACATTGTGTGGAACTGGCTGTTCTTATAGCATATAAAACAGATTTTTTTCCCTCTCCTGTCACCAAAGATTTCTTGGATCAAGACAGAAAAGATCACAAACTTTTTATGGCTCTATTAATGAATTAAATCCAGGTTAGTTGTTAAGAAGAATGTGTACAAGTGGAGACAGTAAAACTCTGGCATAAACTGTCGTGATGGAGTTGCTGTCTTTGCCAGGCATTTCAAATTTTTAGCCAGTGCTGAAGTTAGCACACCTCAGGTGACAGTCTGTGTAGGCTGCCTTCCAACCTACATTGTTTTAAAACTGTTTCAAGAAAAGTACAGATAGTATTGGTCCTGCTTTGAGACAAGAACTTGGGGCTAGTCAATCTTTTGAATTATGTTTCAGCCCAATGCTTTGACTAGGTGGCTCCTCATATTAACTGTGTCAGCTTTCCATGGCAGGGATTTTCCTTGGCATTTCACGTGCCTCTCTGCTGGAACTGAGCCAGGGTGGACCTGGGACATCCCAGAGGAGAGCAAAGAGCCCCACCAGCAGGACAAGAGTCTGAGGGCACAGGAAAGGAAAACTGGGCTGAAGCAGGATCCTGCCTTGCAAAACTTACCTTTAATGATGAGCAGTTCTGATATTGGGAAATGGGATTTCTCAAGAAAAAATGGTCTACATTGGAATGAAGACTGTGAATATCCCTCGTTGACTGAAATTGCTACAATATTGTCTTCTCTTTGAAAGACTTCACCTAATTAAATAAGATTACATCAGGACTTGGCTCTACTATATATAATAGCCAAGTGAAATTCAATCTAAATACTAGAAGAGCCTAAAACCCAACTGGTCTGTAAACAAGACATGTAGAGGTTTAGCTAGATAGCTTCACAATTTTCCAAGTCACTGAAGCAGTGAAGATATCAGTTGTTTGAAAAGAGGACATGCTGGATTTTTTTTAATTATTCCTATATTTTGTTGGGGTTTTGTAGCTGTAAGGAGGCAGTGGCAAAGTTACTTAGCTGATCTTAAAGGTATATTTACATTTTTGGAAGCTTTAGTAAGCGTAAAGAGACTTTTAAAATGTGCATTTTCCTGGAAAAGATGAAAACATTTTATTCAGAAGGGAAATATATTTTAAATGTTGTTTTTTTCCATTATAACTGTAATGATTCATGTTTACAGTACTCCAGCAGCTTCCAAGGTTCACTGGAGGTTGAATGACTACTCATAATTTAGGATTTCACATGATTTTGTTCTATGCACCATCCAGCTTTGAAAATTGCAGGTTTACTACTGCCCAACACTGCCATTTTAGCAACAGATTGGAACACCACTACTTAAGATCTCAAGGATGGTTAATATTTCTGATTGCTTTTTAACAGAAAGCATTTACCCAAAGGAAATGCTGGTAGAAGAGAACATTAATTGAGTATCCTCTCTATATTAGGAGAAATGGTAGTAAAAGTATTACTCTGCATTGAAGGTCCATAATGGAGCTTGAATGAATTTATTTACCTCCCCCCAAAACAGCAAGTACTTTCTGCATAAGATTTCCTGAATAAACTGGGAAAGACACATAAATTTAAGTACACTAAACATTGTCTTATCAGAAAATGTGTGGCCATTAGATTTCACTTACGGTTTGATTTTACTGTGATATATAAAGCTCTTCTTAATAAATTAGAACACTGGTGAAAATCAAGAGAGAGTGAGGGAGGAAACTTTTCTTCTTTCCTTTGTCTCCTGGATAAAGGGACTTGCTTCATCAGTCCACAGAAATTGGGACAATTTATATAATATGGAAATGCCTCCATCTAAAATGCAGTAAACACTACAGACCAGTGAGACAAATTATGGCAAGAGTAAAAAACAGTTGCTGATCCTATGCTTTTGTTGAACTAGATTTGTTCTAACAAAGTAATAACATTTGGGAAAGGGCTTTTTCACCAAGAAAAATTACAGTGGATGCAGAACCAACCTTTTATTGCAAGAATTTGAAATGATCAGACTGTTATTTGCAACTTAGCTAATATATTTTGTGAAGGCTGCAAAATGGCCATGGAACAAGATCCAAATAGAATGCTGGATTGGCTGCTCAAAGACTGGCTCGGAGTGTGATGTATCAGCTTCCACTGTCATGGTCTCTCATAGTTACTGGAAGTCTTTGAAAAAATAATCAGCTTTAAATGTCTGCCTCATAGACCCTGTCTTTAAATAATTGTTAAAAAACATTATCTCCTGAATAAATCTGTAAGAAAATAGCTATCTTTTTCTTAGTATTTTTTGATAGCAGGAAATCTATCTATCTATCTATCTATCTATCTGCCTATCTATGTACCTATAAGCCAAAAAATGTAATTGTTTTTATAAAAGCTCTGTAATACTGAATGCTTCCACACAGACTGAATCAGCCACTTGCTTAGAGGAACTGTCACATACTGCAAAAAAGCCATGTTGCAGAATTATCAACCCTTAAAACTGTGAAGAGGACTGTCCTTCTTCACAGCCAGTTGAAGTTGACTGCAAGAGGTGGTTAAGCTTCAAGAATCACATTTTTGAGACTGTATGTCAAGTTGATAGTGTATTTCAAAAATTTATTAAATCTCAGTAATCCTTAGGGGAAGCTTTAAGGATGATGAAAAAAGAGTAGGAAGATACAGCAGAATAAGGTCTGTTCTGAGTAGCTCTGCCTTAGCAAACAGGACAGAAGAACAGCCAAAGGATAGCCAAAGAATGGAAAGGAAGAGGAAATAGAGTCTAAGAAGTCTGACAAAAACCTGGTAGTGCTTAGATGGCTGAAGACACTTGGATGTTTTTGTTCATGCGTATCTGCAATCCTTCTGTATTTTCTCCATAAGTGAAATTTAGGTTAGAGGGAAGAGAGCATGTGCTTACATAATAGTGCCCATGCTGAATCTCCATGTAAATAATTTGTGCATTGTACATTTTCTGAAGAGTGAAATATAAGCACAATTTCCAGGGGGAGGCTGGAAAGACCTCAGCCCCTGTCACTGACTCCTTTTCACCTACCCCTCTGCAACACTGGTGGCCCCCATCGTGCTTAACAGCCCTGCAGCTTCTCCCTAACACTTACATGGCCAAAGGGAGGCTACTCTGCTGTGCTGCAGCCAGGTTAATGTGCATGTTTGTGTTTCTTTGCTCTCCTGACTGTTAGGATCTCCTTCATGTGAGCCAATACAGATGTAGTGCCTCAACACAAGGGCTGAGATCACCCGTTTCAGGTGCTTTTTGCACCTGAACACAAGAGCACATCCCCTCACTAAGAGTTGCATGTGTGCTTAGCAAGGAGTGGGATTGAGAGGGTTAGTGCTAGTTTCAGAGTACTGGACTGAAAGTAATGCAAATGCTTCTTTTTTGGTAGCAGCTGCAGGCTTTCAGAATGTCCCTGCTAATGCTTCTTCAAAAAACATATAATTACAGACACCCAGGCAGTGTACAGTGCCTACATCCTGCCCAGTCCTAGCAAATCAGCAACATGTGCTCTCAAAAGTTGGGTAAGGCTTTCTCATTAGTCAATATGTGGAGAGGCTGGGGTATTTATCAAGGCTTGATAAGATACAGTACTGGACAAAAACACTACCACTGCTAGTTATAAACCATATTTTAAAGTTTTTTTTAAAAAAAAAAATCTTATCCCCAGACTGAAAGCTAAAGGTATATCTTACTCTGGTCTTTTAAGTTGTGCAGAGCAATCATAAACACAAACAGTACAAGAGAAGTCTGTTTTTGAGCTCAGTAGCCAGCAAGGTTGGCCCTTAGCTGATCACAGACATTCAGGGCTCACAGCTGTCCCCAGCTGCTTGGGCAGGCAGGATCACCTGCTTCAAATGGAGATTCTGGAGAGATCCCAGCTCTGCCCCAGAGAAAGCAGGGCCACAGAGAGTGCTCCACATGGGCCTCTCAGTTTGGCTGAGGAATCCCAGCATCCAGATGACTTGAAGAGAAACATGAATACCAATATGAAAACCATGGAAACACAGAAGCAGAGCCCTGGCAGACACAGAAGCAGAGCCCTGGCAGACACAGAAGCAGAGCCCTGGCAGACACAGAGCCATGGCAGACCCCATACAAGGGGTGGCTGAGGTCACTTGGTCTGTTCAGCCTGGAGGAGACTGAGGGAAGATCTCATTGCAGTTACAACTTCCTTGCGAGGGGAATAAGAGGATCAGACACTGATCTCTTCTCTGTGGTGACTGTGACAGGACCTGAGGGAATGGCCAAGTTGTGTCAGGAGTAGTTTAGGTTGGATATTAGGAAAAGGTTCTTCACCCAGAGGTTGACTGGGCACTGGAACAGCTCCCCAGGGCAGTGATCACAGCACCAAGCCTGACAGAGTTCAAGAAGCATTTGGACAATGCTCTCAGGAATGTGATATGACTCTTGAGGCTCTCCTGTGCAGGGCCAGGAGTTGGACTTTAACGATCCCTGTGGATTCCTTCCAACTCAGGATCTTCTATGATTCCAGGTATTTGGTCTGGAAAACTGTAATTCAGGAACCTATCTCTCAGCAGAGATAGAGCATGTATATTAAATCCAGAAGGATTGTGTTTGCTCATTAGTTCCTCTTTTTAAAGAATAATTAGGTCTAAGAGGATTTCTCTGCCTTTGAGCAAAGATCTAAATGTCTGCTGCAGACAGCCTACATATTTTTTTTAAGGGGCAAAGAATCTTGAGAATTATGATTAAAATAAGGATTAAGAAAGTTAGCAAAACACTGTGGTTTAATTCTGAGGTGTTCCTCAGTCCAACACTCACAAAATGCACAATCACAAAATGCAGCACATCGCAAGGGGCTAATGCTTACATTTGTAATTGTGACTGCAGTATATGTTCATGTAATTTAGTGTTCTAGATTTTATTTTATGATTTTCCAAACAAGTGAAAAAAGACATTTGATTTCAAAGGTGCTTGGAAATCTAAGGCAACAGACAAGACGTAAATAAAGGCATGAGAGAAATTTAAAAAACAATGAGAGGATGTTGGTAACTAATAATTTATACACACAGAGTCAGACTGAAGTTCTTAGACATTACTGGAAAGAAATGTTTTGAAAGAAAAGCTGACCTTAAGAATATCTATGTGAGCTTCATTCCAGCAAGACAGAAAGAACAAAGGAACTTTGTTTGAAAAGCAAGTGGCCCACAAGGGCAGTAGATTACTCAGAGGCTCATATGCAGCCTGGTAGAAACAGCAGCATAGGAGCAGGCTGTGAAGAACCTGGACAGCAAAGAAAAGTAACTTATTATGTAGCTCACTAACCAGCCACAAGGTTTTGTCACTGATGCCTGTTTTCAGATATTTCAGGGTGGATGAAGCACTGCACTGTACTCCAGAAGTGAAAAGCTGACCCAGATCCTGCAAACAGCCTAACTGGAGCACATTCTTTTAAGCATGAGTTTCTCCTTGTAATGATTCACTGGCACATGTCTGAGAGACTCCATCTAGAGGTCTTTAATAGAACCTGGAGAAAATTCCAGTAAATTCATCAAAGTTCTTTTGAAAATATTTCTTTGTTGCTTCAGGTCTGATCTGCTGAAAGATCCATTGATCCAGCACAGCCCATTACGTAAGTCTAATAGCTGGTTCCAAGTGAGTTTATTTTTTAAAATGGAGTTTCCAAGAATCAAAAATTCAAACTGTTTGTTTTAAGGCAAATGCAGATTTTGTAAGCCTTTTAGGTTTTACATAAAATATCCAGTCCCCTGAATCTTGGGGATGTGCAGGTCATCACCAGATATGCAGGTCTGTCCTAGCATCAGGTAGGAGGTATGGGACATTCAGGGCTAGGGAATTCTCCCCAAGCCATAGAAAACCTTCAGATGCATGGTAATCTCCAGAAATTGTTCAGTAGTCTTTCCACAGAGTTGTTTCACAATTCTGTGAAGAGAGTTTTCCACTGCTCCCACAGTATGAGCTTCTTTCATCTGTTGAGGTCACACACCATTTAGCATCCCAGTGAAATTTGTCAGTGGGTTTTAACATTTACAAATGAATGTACTTAAAAATCACATTCAAACAAGCATATGCATCTTTTTCATCCTGTACTGGGTTCACATTACCAAGCTTTGGTAGCAGGTGGGGCTACAGGGGTGGCTTCTGTGTGGAGCTGCTGGGAGCTTCCTCCATGTCTGACAAAGCCAGTCCCTATCATCTCCAAAGACAATGTGCCACAGGTCAAGGCTGGGACAATCAGAAATGGTGGTAATGTCTCTGTGATATCGTATTTAAGAAAGAAAAAGAAGTTCTTGCACAGATGTAATTGCAGCCAGACAAGAGCAGGGGGGAAATACGTGAGAGGAGCAACTCTGCAGACACCCAGGTCAGTGAAAAAGGAGAGGCAGGAGGTGCTCCAGGCACCAGAGATGGGATTCCTCTGCCACCCATGGTGACACCATGGTGAAGCTGCTATGTCCCTGAAGTACACAGAGGTAAATGGGGGTGCAGAGATGCACCTGCCACCCATGGAAGAGCCCATGCCACAGCAGGTGGATGCCTGGGAAGACGCTGTGGTCCCATGGGAGGTCCATGGAGAGAGGAGCCCACGCTAGACCAGCCTGTCCTTGAAGAACTGTACCCATGAAAGGGTTACCCACACCGCCGTAGTTTGGGGAGGACATTTGCCCATGGAATGGACTCATGTTTGAGAAGTTTGCAGAGAATTGTTGCCTGTGGGATGAACTCATGTTGGAGAAGTTCATGGAGAACAGTCTGCCGTGGGAGAGACCCAAGGGTGGAGCAGGAGAAGGGCTTCTCTCTCTGAACAGCAGGAGAAACAATGTGTGATGAGATGACCATAACCTCCATTCTCTGTCTCCCTACAGTGCTGGGAAGGAGGGAGGGGTAGGAAGAAAGTGTTTCTAAGATTTTTTTTTTTTTCTCATTAACCTGCTCTGATATCATTGGCAATAAATTCAATTAATATCTCTAATTTTAGCCTGTTTCCCCTGTGATGGTATTTAGTAAGTGATCTCACCCAGTCCTTAACTCATGAACCCTTCATTGTATTTTTCTGTCACCAGTCCAGCTGTGGAGGGGAGTGATAGAGAGGCTTTTGTGGGTGCCTGGAATCCAACCAACATCAACCCACTACAGTCTTTTTGGTGGAGAATGTGGGCAAACTGTGAGGATTTTGAAATAAAAGTAGTAACTGAGAGAGGTAATGGGTAGAACAAGCCCTGAACAAGTGTTAGAGTACAATGATCATGGGTAATCTTTGTTGTAATGGTGGTGATGGGTGAAGGTGTGGATTTTTTATAAATCATCCATTTTCTGGTTTGTGTTGTGATGATGTTATTTTGGTTTTTGTGGGGGGCATTAATTTTTTACAGTGTTTGCCTTCTGCAGCAGCTGCTATGAGTGCTGAAACCCTGTTTCTCAGCCAATGGCTGAGCTGCTAATGGGAAGTAGAGATGTTTTTCCTTTGCTTACGTGCACACAAACTTTTGCTTTTTTCTTGCACTAGCACACTTCCTTATCTCAACCCACTAGTTGTTTGCCATCTGATTTTCCTCTCCTGTGTCCCACTGGGAAGGGCAGTCATAGAGGAGTTTGGTGGGCACCTGGTGTTCAGGTCAGCCACTACACAAACGTGCTGAGATACAGGATCCATTTTTCACTAGCACACGTTGGTAACATTACTATCACCCGGCAGAAGAAGAAAATTGAAATTATATAAAAGCCCAGAAAGGAACAGGAAGACATTTCTTTGAGATTTACTTATAAAAGGAACCAGTTTTAAACTGAATCAATAGAAAATGAGATTAGGAATTTTAAAGATTTATTCCAAAATGGAATAGTCTCTGCCATAATAAATAATGCATCTAATGAGCAAAAAAAAGACTCACCCCCATCCCCCAAGAGATTTATTTTTTTCATCAGTGTTACTCTAAATTGCTCTGACTGTGCAAAATAGCTGTGAGTGAAGTCTCGCTGAAGTAAGCAAATCACTGTGTGGCACACTTTGGAAATGCTAAGGACTAAATGTCCCTTTAGAATTTAAAGCAGGTGTTCGTACAGAGAAGCACAATATAGCAGAAAGTGGTGATCCAATTCCAAATCAGCAGCCCTGCTTCCATATTCCTCCCACACATCCTACCCAAAACTGGGACAGGAGGGGAAGCCAGCGTTGGCCACCAGTGCTTCCAGAGGATGGTGTTCTTCACAGGACTCCTAAAATGCCTCCTGTCCCTGTCCTCATCTCAGTAAAGTCGCCTTCCTGTCTGATGTAGGAAGCCAGCAGGAGGCTGTCACAAAGGGACTGGCAATCCTGCACATGCCACCTCCTTTCACTGGGCATTTGATTGGGTCACAACAGTTTATTTCTCACTCACAGGATAATAGAGATTAAGTTCGTAAGAAAGGACAGCACCTCTGCAACACAAGATAACAGTTTATAATAGTCCACAGCTGGGAAATACCAGTAATACAGCTGAAATTAAAGGTAATGCTTTTATTTCTTAGCAAGAAAACCTCTTGAAGTAACATGCTAGTGTCTTCTTTATTAAAACTCCAGACACTGCAAGTCAGAGATGGCAAGACTGCAATAATTTCAATTTTATTTAATTTTTAATGAGTTTTTAGTCCTCTACACTGAATATTTGTCATGCAGATATCAAAAATAGAAAGTAAAAATCAACAATTTTTTGTATTTTCTGTGTGTTCATCTCATGCTCTGATTCATGACATTGGAATACTAAGAATTCTACAAGAATTCTACAAGAATTCTTAGTGATAATGAATTGCATAAATATAATAGAAAAAGTTGAAATCAAGTATAAAGCAGTCTTTCTTATTCTGAACTTATTTCAAACTTTCATTCTTGGTTTTCATATTTCCACAGAATCTGCTTCTTTTCCACGATTTATGTTTTTGGATTCTAAACAAGGCTATCCTTGCAGGCAGACAGTAACTGCAGGGATATACTGCACAGCAAAGGGATCTAGAAGTCCATGCCTTGGGTAATACACTGCATGGCATACTCTTTTCTTAGAAGGATTTGTAATTAATCATTAAAATGAAGGTGACAAAATTAAGTGCTTTGCTGCCATTACCCAGACTTTATTACAAAGTGTGAGTTCAACCTCACACATTATCCCAGTTTAGCTTCAATATAAAATTTTCAGCTTCAGGACCTCATAGATAACAAGATTAGTACATATTAATCCCTTAATCCTTTCTCTAATTGTTATGAAATCTAGAGTCATCAACAACTTCAGTCAATCCTGACCAGCTTTTTAGTCAGCTATCAGGTTTTATCATCTATGCCTGCATTTGTAGGCATCAACACTGCAAAGTGTGATAAAGCCCAGGTGAATATTACCATGAATATTACATGAGTACAGTGCATGCATCAGTATAAATCTTTTTTCTGAAACAGTTTACTATGAGAAAAAATCACTTCATTCAAGAAGAATCAGGGAAAAAATATTCCAAACTTACTATGCTCTAAAATAAGGTTTTCCACTTACATGCATTTTTTAATGGGTTTTCTTTTGGTGTTGATTCTGGTGTTGTTTCAATAGCCTTCTAAGCCTCAGAGCTTGATTTTGTAACTCTGGCTCGTTTGCTTATTATATTTATTTAATTGCTAGATAAGCCAAAAGTAGTTAACAGCTTTTACCCTTGAATAAAATGTTTGCACAATTTAAAAGGCTGAGGGCAAAATCTAGATTTGGAGATTTTATAAGCGGAAGTGTAATTTAACTTTTTGGAGGAGGAAAAGAATGTTTATGCTTCTTTTTCTTTGGAGAGTAAAAACAGCCTGGAAAATTACTGTGAATTCTATAAAGAAGAAAATTATTAAGCTAAACTAAAAATCATATTACATGGTGTAACACTGAAATTTTAATGCAGATTTAAACCAAAAAAAAAGTCCAGCACTGTCAACCATGGCATGAGAACTAAAGATATCAAAGGTATACACAGAATTATAGATTCCAGCAAGAATGGGTGCTTGATTTTTAGATTGCAGGGAAGAAACTTCATAGACTCCATACTGAGCAGGGGGTGCAGGACTGACCAGGGTAGTGCAGGAGTAACCTGTGTACCCATCACAACACAGAGCAGTTTTATCCAGGCCAGCTTGTTCAGAGTGGAAAGGCAAAGCTGGGGGGATGATTTAGTACAGTTCTTTCTGCTGTCCCAGCAGGCTTGGTTCAGAGGCAGCTCTTACATCTCAGCATGGTATTGGCAGGTACACTGCACTTAAATCTTTAGGTACAGTATCAGCTGATGAGATCAGACTCAGGAAAGAGGAAGTGTGGTCTGTCTGCTGCTCTAGAGAGCCATAAAGAAGCTGGGGGTAGGAGGCTTGGAGGTCTGAACCCATGTGATGGGTACTTTTTGGGACCTGTCTTGGGTTTGTAGCATGCCTTTAACATCCCTCCCTAGCAGCATGGTTACATGGCATGGTGCCAAACGCCGAGTTGGTTTTAATACACTGTTCAGCTTACTCTTCTTTCAAAATGTCATTTTGAGTGCCAAAATGCATTAGAATGCATTTTTTTATCCAGGTCGCAGTGATGGAGTAAATTCCTACTTAATTATTAAGGAAGATTATGGCCTTCATAATAGGATATTATAAATTATTATAACACAAGGAGCAAGTAAGAAATAACAAGGACTTACAAGAAATGAGTCATCTGGTGTTGTGTAGATGGGAAGAGACAAGACAGACCTCAAAGAAAAAACTTTCTATAACCTCCTGGATATTTGTGGACCAGTTACGAAATGTGAAATTAAATTTTGTAATAATCAACTCTACATTTTTTGGATACTGATTCATATTGTGATAAACAAGTGTTTCTGTGGCCTTAACATATGAAAGATAAGTAATTGTACATTTTTGCAGTGTCTAATTGCATACAAGGAAAACAAAGTGATAATTCATATACAAATATATTATCTGAAACAATTATGTTACAAAAATAAATATTAAGCCAGCAACTACTTTACAAATATGGAGTATTTACAGAATATCCAACAAATAGTGGTTCCTGAGATGGGTTTCTAGATCATGTCTTAAAATAAGTGACCTGTGAAGATCAAAGTTCTGACTTCTTTGCAAGTGCCAGTGCAGAATTAAATTTATATTTCTTTAAAAATCAGGTAGCAGACTGGTTTTAAGGGATGTTTGTAAGATCAGTGGCATACAATATGTGAACACTATCAAAATTATTGTATGAGTTTCTGTTTGTCCATTATCATTTTTCTTAAAAAACAGAAAAGGGAGAAAACACCTCTCTTACCAGCAGTCCTAACCAAGTCTTTACCTGTACCACCGTTAGCTGAGGCCTGTCTGCCACTCCTGGAGATTTACTACTACCAGAATTACTAAACAGTGATATCTTCTGCCACCATGGGAGCTCTACAGCAACTTGATAATTTAACTTTTTAGTTACTATCAGATATCTTATTATATTCAATATATTTTTCTCTAAAGCAACATATCTACCTGTCTCTGAAGTCATTAGGAATCCTTAATGTGTCTTCAATCTGTATGAGATCAGACTCAAAAAGGAATATTTTCAAACATCTATATACAAAATCAGATTTTCAATTTGAATTTTAAATGTTTCATATAAAAACAAGCCTTTGACCATGATAGGCTTAAGCAGTTTAAATAATTTCTTCACCGCAGTAAATGTAGGCTTAGCCCATTGAATCTGTCAACAACAATGAATCAGTCAATAGCCATGAGTCAATAGATACAAATGCCAAAATAGTTTTAAAAAGAAAAATGTTTTCTTTTCAGTTTTGGATGATGATAAAACCTTCTCCTAAATCTATATTCTTTATATAGATATACCTCCTGATTGGAAATCAGTGAATAGTCCAAGACCTAGTGATGTCTGGTCTCCCAGAGATGTGTGTCCTGCCTCAGCAGATCCCACCAAAATAGCTATGACCTCTCTGCAGTGCTTCCAGATCTCCTTCAAACTCATTAAATCCCCATGTCCAATACTTTCATATTTTTCTCATGTCTATGAAATCCCTGCTCACCAAGAAACAGCACACACAGTGTCTGAAACACTTCCATGCTGACTGGCCAGACAGTGCCTGTGCCGATGACCTACATGGTGAACTACACTGAAAAAGTAGCTCTTGAGTTCCCACTGCAGTCCTTGCCAAAGCCAGGACAGTCAGAAAGACTCTGAGTTTTGCCCACATGCTGATTTCCACAGCTTCATGATTTCCTGTCAGAACTAATGGAGTTTAGCCAAGTTCAGAAGTTTCTGGAAGGAAGCTATAGAAATATTGATGGATGCACAGACAGTGCACTTCCACAAGTCTCACTTCCTTGGGAAACCAGGGTAAATAGGAACAATTCAAAACCTACAGTTAAGGCACTGTCAGCCTACATGTGTGTATCATTACTGTTCCCTGCCTCCACTCGTTTCTCTGACTGATGCTCATATAATGAGGAAGGCATTTGATATTTTTATCCTTTATCTTTTAATTAGTAGAGCATATTTCTTTCCAGCCATCCACCCAGTGCCAGCAATTAAAACAGAGTTACTTGTTTCCTCAAGGCCTTTCTTACACTACTCACATTTCCTTGTGCCTCACAAATGTATAATCTCCATCACAGGAGAAGAACATTACCGGTTTGATGGCACAAATGGGTAAAATGAGCTGAATGTCTGTAGATACAACCTGATTTAGAGATGGGATTTCAAGTGAATATGTCCTGAATTGCAAACCAGTGTTTTGCTCTACAGCACACTGACTGTCTGCCAAAGCTACCACGCAGCAACCACTACCCCAGCACAGCCACTGCCACTCAGTGTGGATGCCCACACCTTATCTGGAGGGTGAATGAGTCCAAGGAGCTTGGCCATGCTCTCCCTCCCTGCTTCCAGAGAAACCATCTGTTCTTCACAGTGTCTCTTTGCTTCATGCTTGCACAGATTCAGTCCCAGACAAGATTTTTCATCTTAACCTATTGTTTTTGACACACTGCCATTATTTTGTTCACTATGCAACTGAAAAAAAAATCATCGTTTCCTTCCTGTCAGGCTGAATCTCTCAATCACATCTAAATGGAAATTCATAGGGCAAAGCCAATGCACTTCTCTAGTCACAGGGCTTTCTCCCTCTCAAACTTCTTTCTAAGGGCTTCTTCAAACCAAAACAGTTCATAAATATTTTATGGAGAATTAGGCAACCTAAATAGAGAGAGAGCTGTTCTTAGACCAGTGATCATATTCAAAGGAGATTTAATTTGATTTCTAGGAAAGATTTCACCTGCAGCCACCATCTGGCTAACTGAGACAGAGTTGAAGAGTTTCCCCAGTAAATCCTATTAATCTTATTGAGTAACATGCGATGATTTTGAGGACCTTTTCCCCTCCTCTTTGCAGTGCTCCTGAAGGCTGACTGCATCACACAGAATACATAATCTGATGGCTCCTTTCCGAGGCTGAAAATGCTACAGGGCATGGCTGCCTAGCTGTTAAAAATTATCACAAACTGATGCGATATTAAAAAGATTAACTTTTATAAACCTGATTTCTTCTTTTCCTCCACTGAATATTTTTCTAAAGACTAGAGGGGAAGAAAACTCAGTCTTTAAAATTTTAACTCTCATTCTACATTCTATAATTTTTTACCTTAAAATTCTCCTGAGGAAAACGGGTTTTATCTCTTATTTTCATTTTTCATTAAATAATCAACCAGATTTAACAATTATTTTGTAATATTATTTAATTGATTTATCTTAATAAAATTTATAAATCATCTTTTACATTACTGAGAGTTAAAGGCTGCTGTGAGATGTGCTATGGAGGCTGGCACATCCCCTTCTATAGGGCAGAGTCCTTTCACCACGTGCCTGGTTTCCTCTGGCTCCACCTCAGCAGTACTTTCAAGATTCTGTGAAGTCCAGCAGGACTCACATTACATTTACCCCAGGTTAATTTCTGTGTCTTCAGAGAGTTCTTTGTTTTCTTCATTATACAGGAGCAGAATTATTCCTCTGGTCTCCCAGGAGTGTTTTTCCTTGTCTTTCCTCCATATGGTTATATGCTGTTATGAACTCCTTCAATTGTTTGTTGCCTTATTTTATGAATAAATATCCATGGCTCAAACAATCTTCCAGTGTCTTGCAGAAAGAAATGTGTCAAACAAACCTCAGAGGCCTCACAGGCTCTGCAAGAAACCTAAGAAAACCAGTACTCATTGTGACAAAATTTAGTCTTCTTTCTACTTCTTATTCTTCCCCAGAATTAGAGGAAAAAAAAAATATGTGCAATGATCTAATATCTGAATTCTGGAATTGGTCCTTTGAGGGTGCCTGTCTGGTAGGGATACCTACCCATGGCACATAAACAGTAACTTCTTTTCGTCCTAGCTCTCTTCTGTTCTGCTAAGAATTTACAGAGAATCAGCATGTTTTTATGTAACCATGCTCCTGAAATTGCTAGTCAATTGTCAGTGTGTAAATCTCCTTCCATTCACTTATTGCAGATGTTTATTTCTCCCTTCCTCAGATGGGCACACTGGTAAGATGTGTCTACGTGTGTGTACATGAATTTGTATCTGATTTTAGCCTTCTTCTATTTTTAGAATAGTAGCAACTCCCCTACAAGAAAAGCAAAGTCTTACTTCAGCCTGGGATAAAAGACAACCTACAAGGCACCACTCAAGTGAATTGCTTTTTCACGTAATTCTGCATTTTAAATAAAGGAGCAGTCTAGAGGCCTTGCTGGAATGGAAGCTTCCCCCAGCTTATATAATAGCTCAAGCAGACAGGCAGTCCTTCAGAGGCTGCTACTGCAATTCAGACAGAACAAGTCCAGTCAAAAACACCATCCAGAATAATAAACTAACAGGCCCTTGATCCTGTGTCCAAGCAGCCCTCAACCACCCCTTTTATTTTTTTCCACAAGGATCCTACTAACTGTAAAGCAAAATCAGAGCACAAAGGGAAAGAAATAGGACTGACTTTGTCTTATTAACATGGCACGCATGTGGCTGGCATTTGCAGAAACCTGCTATGAGCAACTCTAAACTCTACAAATAAGTGTCACTATGGAAACTAATCAAATGAGCAGAAGTATGAGAGAGACCGCCCCAGGAAAATGTCTGTGAGGGATAAATATTACTATAAACAAATTCTTTAGCTTAAAGGGCCCCACTGAAAAGGCTGAAGGAGCTGGCCAGGTGTCTCAGGATTCTGGATCAAGTTCATGACTTTTCCTCACCGGGTCAGTGGCATCCAGGAGCATTGTGAGTCTGAAAAAGGAAAAACAAAGCCTGCTTCATTCCTGTGCACCCTGGAGCTCTTGGCTTAGAGGAAAACCTTGCTTATATCCTCCAGGAGGATGGCTTCTTGGCAGAGTGATTCATCCCTGACAGCTCATGAGGATCAGGATAAATAGCTGGGGAAAGTGGCAACTCAAATTCAAATCAGAATTAAATGTTTTGAACATGCAAAGCATTTTACACTGAAGCAAAAAATGTTTCATTTCAAGTAAGTACAAAAGTTACAGTACTTTACTTTTGCAGAATATGTCAGCTACTTCTCTAAAGCAAGTACCACATAATCTGCAGTTAACATTAGGAACTATGTGCACACCTTATCTGTAGTATTTCTAAAATAATGCATTAAAAAAACCTGTAGTAATTCAAAAGCAAATAGAAACATTCATAACTCCTATTAGCCCAGGGCATATGTCTTTATATTCAAACACATTCCATGCTATATTGTACTTTGTTACAACACTGCATTGCATTATAAACTGAGCCTTTTGAAGGAGAGAAACCAAGCCCAGAGTTTGTGTGGAAGCCACTGAATGTGCTTATCCAGGTTCAGGGGTAAAGCAGAAAGGTAAACATGTAGTCTCCTGACTTTGATCAAGCAGCACCTTCAGGCAGCTATGACCTACTACTCCTCAGATCACAGCAGTGGTCTTTAAAGCAGAACATCCAGCAAGTTTTGGAAGAGAACAAAAGGACAGTCAGTGGCTGAGTCTGATCAAAGTCAACATCAGCTGATTAAGATTTAAAATAAGATAACATGTAATTTTGTTGAACATTAGCAATACCTACTTCTCTATTTTCCCCTTTCAATAACAAATGGTATTACAAATGTGTTCCAAACTATCCACATATACTACTTATTTAAGATGGGTTTGACTGTAAGTCACCCAAAGGAGATGTATAACTGAATATTTGGCTCTTGCAATCACTGGGACAGATCGCAACATGCAGAAATAATCACTGGTGATGTTTTCCTGTCAATGCTGGGCCAGCTCAGGGAAATTCACAGACTGCAGCTCTGGGTGGTTTATAAGCTATTTGGTTTCCAGCAGAATTATGTGGAGGGAATTCTATGTGAATTTTAAAAAGAGATTTAATCAGAGATGTGATTAAAATGACAGAGAGACTAATTTGCAGGGATTTTTTGTGAATAAAAGAAGGCTGCTCATTGGGCATTGGTCAGTGATACTGCAGATCATTCTTTTGTGGCTGTGGCTGTGGCTGTCCCAGTCTTTTGGTAAATATGGTGCATGGCATTGAGAGCCTGTGCAAGCTTTTCTATGTTGCTGCCTTTACTGTCAAAAGCAAATCTCTTGGTGACTGCCTGAAGCAAGTATGACTAATTCAGGACTCCAGCTATTGGGAGAAAGAAACTGCAAGAGAATTAAAGTTAAAAGATCTGATGTTCATTCACACATATATTTAGCTACGATATTCATTCCCTTTTAAGTGAAATAAATATTTCTTTTTCACTTTTTTCCACCCAATACCAAGTAGAAGTAGAGGTCAGAAAGAAAGCTTTCCTTTAAAATGCTCTAATCCTGCTGCTAGTAATGGAATCATGGAATCATAGAATGGCCTGGGTTGGAAAAGACCATCTAGTTCCAGCTGCCTTGCTTTGGGCATGGACACCTTCCACTAGACCAGGCTGCTCAGAGCCCCATTCAACCTGTCCTTGAACACTTCCAGGGATGGGATAGCCACAACTTCCCTGAGCAACCTGCGCCGGTGCCTCACCACCTCACAGTAAAGAATTTCTTCCTATTTTCTAATCTAAAGCTATTCTCTTTTAAGTACAGCTTTAGCTTCCTCTTCTGTGTTAAATATATGGTTCCCCTAGACATAAAACAAAAGAAAATAGCCTAAATCTCCATACCCCCTTAGTCTTTCTATAGTCTTTCTCCATCTTTCTTGTAAGCTTCCTTTATGTGCAAAAAGGCAGCAATTAGATCACCCCAAAGCCTTCTCTTTTCCAGGCTGAACAATCCCAATTCCCTCAGCCTTTCCTCATAGTCGATGTAAGCTATCAGCAGTTTTCTCTGAAGCAGTTGCAGGGAGTGCTGGAGGAGGAAGAGCAGTGAGGGGGGTATCCAAGTCCCAGGCATAAGGATGGAGAGCAATGGGCTGCTCCAGACAGTTTTTCCTGTAACCCAGATCCTTCTCCCATGCCTTGAATGAGCAATGTGAGGAGCAGACATAAACTGACTCAGTCTAAAGAGACACAGGACCCCCCTACAAGATCATCCTCACAATTAAATGTCTTTTTGACTCACAAGTGAATTGTGCTGTGCTGTAAAAAGTAGCCACATTGTACAGGAAAACTGAAAAAAAATTTCTCTGAAAAATTTTCTTCCAAGACAGATAATTTTTAAAAACAGAGTTTCAAAAAGTAGAAAAATCATCCATGTATAGTTCTTCAGGATTTTACCAATTCCTCTCATGTTTCTTCACTAACACAGATAATGGAAGTTGCAGTTCACTATGAAGGCCCACCCTCCCCAAGCACTGACTTCTTGGAGTTGAATATAACTGAAGAGTTTTCTGCTCTTTATAAAAGCACGGAATACATTTGCATATCCAGTAGTGTGCATATTATTTTTAAAGTGAAAAATTATATCGATGGTAAATGTAGGTGGAAAGTAGAATAAAGTATCAAATGCTTGATGGAGACAGCACTTAAGAAGGCAGCTTGTGTAACAGAGCTTCTCTGCGATTTTATTAAGGCTCTTGCTCCCTTCAGTTTCCATACAGCAGAACAATTATTTTAGATAACTCAGGGAGTGGGGGGAAAAAAAAATGTGTAAAACCAAGCAGGTTAGTGTAGATTGTCAGACAGATAAAGCATGTTACAGACTGCAAGGTGCATCTGAGAACCTGAACTCTGCTGTTGGGAAAACAGAGAAACCTTCCTTTTCTTGGTGAGCAGAGCTGGAAAAGAGAGAAACTTTCCTTGGAGAGCCGGGCCAGAAAGAGGAATGCTCCTTTCCACGGGGAGAGGGCCGGAAAGGAGGAACACTCCTGTCCGTGGAGAGAGGCCGGGAGGGAGGAACACTCCTGTCCGTGGAGAGAGG
>NC_031769.1:18211874-18253558 GCF_001522545.3 Parus major | reverse complement strand
GGAGGAACACTCCTGTCCGTGGAGAGAGGCCGGGAGGGAGGAACGCGCCTCTCCCGGCCCTCAGAGCGGCGGGTTGTGCTGCACGGCGGCGCCATCTGCCGGAGGCAGCGGGCACTGCGGCCCTGCGCAGCCGCCGCTGTCCCCGCAGGCCCGACGTGCCAAACCTGCCGCAGGAATCAGGACAAACATTGTCACAGCATTCCTCTGTGCTGCTTTGTTCTCGTGTTCATACAGATGCCACGCCGTATCACAGAACAGTAGAATCGTGGAATAGTTTGGATTGGAAGAGATCTAAAAGATCACCCACTTCCAAACCCCCTGCCATGAGCAAGGACATCTTCCACTGCACCAGGTCGCTCAAAGTTCCTGACCTTGAACACTTTCAGGGATGGGGCATCCACATCTTCTCTGTGAAACCTGTTCCAGTGTCTCACCGCCCACACAGTAAAGAATTTATTCCTAACATCTCGTCTAAACATACCCTGTTTCAGTCTAAAACCATTCCTTTGTCCTATCACCACATGCCCACTGTAAAAAATCTCTCTCCAGCTGCCTTGCAGGCTCCCTTTAGGTACTCAAAAATGCTCTCCAATTCCCTGCAGCCTTTTCTTCTCCAGGCTGAAAAGACAATTGCTTTAGTCTTTTCTCATAGGAGAGATACTCCAGCCCTCTAATCAATTTGGTGTCCCTCCTCTGTATGTTTTCTGTAAGTTTACAAGTCAGAGTTAAATAGGTCTGAGTTTGTCAAAAATGCAGTTTTATGCTGTTAACCTATTTAGAGGGCAGTGTTTCCATGTGTGTCTCTCATTGACTCTGTTGAGCTGCAGAATTACGGGATACTAAGTAGAAGGTAGATTATTAGCGATGCTACAGTACACATTACTAAAACAAGCTAGCAATGAGGAGGGAAAAGTCTGAAGTAGAATTCTACTATTTGAAGGAGGGTTTTTAACATTTTTGTTAACAAAACAAAATTTTGGTTTTATTAATAACATTTTGGTTTTATTACTCTTTTTTCTACTTCTTAGTCACAAGCTTTTCTTCTCAATCATTATTTCAGAAATCTTCAGAGATAGAAAACTGAGATTGTCACAAGGCATTTGATTCCAAGAATTTTGCATTTCTGAAAAATATCATCAATATTATCAATATTATCAAATATTATCAATTTGATATCTTGATAATGCTTCTAGTAAAATAAAAAACTGTCAAAGTTAAGAGAAAAAGCCAAGAGCTGTGAAAAATATCTGGCTCTATGCATTCAGTCCAAAGGAGTGAAATAACAAATTTTCACCACTTTTCACCAAAAGAGCAATATTACTGGACACTCTTTCTTTTCTTTCCTTTTTTTTTTCTTTCTTTTTCCCTTATCTACACAATCTGTGCTAGAGGCAACAAAGATTTCAAGACAACTCATCTGTACCTAAGCTTGTACCTTCTCTTTAGGCTTTGAGCCAATTGTTTGAAGATTTTAGATGAACAACCTTATGACCTAACATATCAGTGCTGTTGCCAATTCACTCATGCAATCACATGCCTTTCACTTAGCTCTTTTCTCATACTGATGTAGAAATTAATCCCAAGCATAAATGAAGAGTATATGCTTCCTTGATGGTTTTATGCTTTTTTTTCATTACAGTTATTAAAAAGATAGCTTATGCAGGATACCTTATACTGTACTGGCTAGAGGCAATTTTAGGAGAGTTTTAGGACTCAGGAAAGTTTCTGCAGTCTTTTAGCCTGTGTGCTAAGCCAATGCTATGTACATATTTCTTCTACTTCAAGACATTTTTCAGCAACCCTTGAAACAAAATTGTTCCTTAAATGCATTTGCCTTATTGTCCTCAATCAGTTCCCAATCAACCCACAAAAGTTAATGTAAGGACAGCACTTACTACCATGAAGCACAATTCACTACTGAAACTGAACTGCAGATCAGTCTGATGGAAGAACCTGAGGATGAAATAAAGGAGCAAAGGCTTCCAAGCATCACTGTAGAATGAACAAATGAAACCATCACTTCACTGTCCTGCAGAAATGAAGAGAGAGTCACTACCTGCCTTCCCAAAGTTTTGAAGCTATATACTGAGACAGCTGCACATGTTTTCCAAACCTTCCAGATCTTGCATGTTCTTATGTAAAATCAAACATGTAATTTTCCTGCTCCTCTATGGTCTCACTCATTCCTTGGGCCACTCTGTCCCACAATGACCCCCTGTCTGTGCAGGGACTGACAGCTCTCCAGGGATAAGACTGCCTCACAGTTCATCTCTTACCCATGAATTCCAAACACTAAGCTCAACCACCTGCTGGACAGCCGCACACTCAGCTCTCAGGCTCCTTTGTGGCGCTGAGAAGAGAGCACTGACAGGTGCCCCAGCTGTATTTTGCATGATCCCATCCTTCCAAAGGTTTGGATCACTCCAAATGATAAACTGGCCTCAGTAGTGACCCTGGTTTCCCCTTACAAGTATTTGATTATGTCCATTATGCTGTATCACGTGTTAGTTATTATCTTTTATTGTATGCCCATCGTACATTTCTCAATTGCTTAATTACTTTATCCAGACACTAAGTGCATAATCACATTCCAGTCATTAGCCTAGCACATGCAGTTGATGCCTAAGCCATGTTACTGTGGGGGCCATATCTGGATGTCTCCCAAGCCACACACACTTTTTCTATATCCTGGCACAGCTGACCATCAGTAGATGATCACGCAGAGCTGCCTACTTCTGTCAGGCCTTCACTGTTCTGTGAAACATTGATTTGCAAAATACCACAGCTTCCATACTAGAATTGCTATTTCTCTAATTCAAAGGAGGATAACCTATACCATATATATATTTACTTAAGATAATTGTCCTTTCATTTATTTAAATACAGCAGGAGTAATTACTTCTCAGTAATGCGGCCTTTGGGCTCATTAGGGGTTTTTTTTACCTAAAACAGGAACGATCAAGAGATAGGAACCTCTTACATGGAGATGGCCAGAATTTCCAAAGAAGTTTTCTCTGGAAATAGCCTACAAAGAGAATAGAAAAGAGAGAACATAAGAAGATGTAGATCCAGAAGAGTAGCACAGAGACAGGATTTCTGATCTATCCATCAAATACAACAATAAAGGAACATTTGATGGGATGATGAGCTACTGCAAAGTAAAAAATACATTCCTAATAAACAATGTCTATAATTAAGCTGCACAGCTTGCTGCCACAGGAGGTTAATGAAGGAAGAGCATTATGAAATTCTGTCAGGAGGGCTTAAGCACTTTCTGTTGAGATTCAGATTTCTTGCGTGAGAAAATGGACTTTATGCCTGACAAATGCTCTAACCACAGGACTGCCACATAAATATCCCTTTTTACTGGCCCTGTGGACCTCTGATGTGTATTTGTGGCTCTGATTAACTTACAGTGGTGGACAAACAAGCAAACATAGTGTAAGCCCCTAAGGAGATGGATAGAAAGAACTGGAAATAGTGTTGTATGAATCAAGACATGCACTTGAACTGATGTCCTATGGCCAGCCTATCTCAGAAAGGACAAAGGAGCTGCAGAATGGCTTCAGAGATAGATGGCAAAAGGAACAGAAGCACAGGAAAAACTTTCAGAGATTGGGATGGTTTACCTGAGAGGGAACATGAGAGAAATGAAAAATACACTGAGGAAACAAGCATAATTCTTTTAGTACAAGAGCAAGAAGACAGCCAATGACAGCAACAAACATGGATTTGATGAAAGAAGATACTCTTTTACTCATAAAAATATCATGTATTACTAGTTTGTGGAAGTCATTCACAAGAGCAGGTAAAGTGCTCAGGAGAACTGAAAAAAATTGCTTAGGATTATGTATGCATTTATGCAGTAGGAATCATTCACAGACTGGAAGGAAAAAACTTTATTTAAAAGAATGAAGCTGTAAACCCTTGCTCTTCAGGGAATTAGACTGATGAGGTTCTACAGGGAACTGAAAGTTAACTGTACAGCCTCTAGTTTTTTCTCTGAAGTTGGCCTTGATGTATGACATTTAATTGGGCCAGATGACGCTTTAATGTAGCTACCAAAGGCAGGAACTAAATATTAGGAATGTATTTACCTTGGGAAAAGGAAATGGAAGCAGAGAAGAGGAAAGAAAGTGAAAGCAGACAGAATACAAGAACGGCAATAAATGAAAGAACATAAATTAATAAAACTGACAACAAATTAACTTCAGTGTTACATTAGTAAATGTGTCACTGGACTACTAAACTGAGAGACATGAGGGTACATCTGGCAGGCTCAGACATTTATATTGTGATTTTCTTCTTCACAGAAATAAAGCATTAATGGTGAGTTTCGGAAACTACTAAGACATATAGAAGCACAATAAAAACCACTTGTAGATAACGTATACATACACAAAAACACTTCCACATTTTGCCATGGTCCAGCTAGTCCCCAGTAGTGATTCACTACAATATAAGGAAGTAGTGTAGGTTTTCTTTAAGGGAAATCTTACCATTAAGCAATAAAATTAAAGAAAAAGCTTCCCCAGTCAGGTTTTTAAGTGGATAAATGGAGATTTGAAAAAGGAATCTGAATTCTGATCATTCACAGGGAAGAAAAGCATCTGACCATAAGTACAAATGAAAGAACCAGGTGTCAAGATATCATAAACAAATGGGAGCACAGAGTGAGCCATCTGCTTCATCAAAGAAAAATTTCATACCCTGCAAGTCTACAAAACATAAACACTGGGTGATAAGGGGAAAATTTTGTTTTTTCAAGGTCTCAAAGGTAGGAACTGCTCTGGGTAGTGGTAGGGTTTGTGCCAACCAGATAAGATGAATCCAGCCAGAGCTGCTGGCTCTTCCCAACTTGTGACCTTCAAATAGAGTATGTTACACTGGGAACAAGAGTCAGCCCAAAGCTGAGGAGTCCATGGGGTCCTCAATCCCAGCAGTCCTTCTCCAGGCATACAGGGAGCACCCCAGCCAGAGTGTATGGGAATGCTCCCTGGAGTGAGGTCTGGTTGTGCAATTTGGGCTGGGAAAGCCAGCAGGAATGGGAAAAGCAGGCCTGGAAACATCTAACACAAAGTTGTAAAAAAGGAGAGGAGTCATGCAGAGAGAGGAGGCTGCTGCTGGCAGATGGGCTGTGTCCAGCCACATCAGGCCAAGGTGGATGGGCAGTGGGGCAGGGCATGAGCACAGAGCATGTCTGGGCTGGGGGCTGGTGAAGGAGACCAGAATAAGAAGAGAAGGCAGACACCATGTGTATATGAGGCTGTATGGGTGAAGATGGTCATAATTTAAAGAGGCACTTTACTTCAGAAAGGAATTTGGAAAGGCTGAGAAATCTGTATAGCATCTTAATAACCATTAGACTTCTTTGTCTTGGTAACTCATCTCCTGCACTTGGTCAGGTCATGCCTACAGTTAGTGTCTGTTCTCCAGCTCATTGAGCATGCTCAGCTACATGTCAGACTGTCCAATGTATGCTGCCTATTTCTGTGCTACAAAGAGTATGAAAACCCAGAGGTAAATATGGAAAATACCACTAACTGCATTAAAGGCAGAGGATGTCAGGTGTATTAGATTAATTCCCTGTAACTATACAAAGGATTAGAAAGAAGTTGGTCAGCACAGTTCCTCGACAAGTGATTGAATGCAGGGCCAGACAAAGCTAACAGTGCTTATTTTTAACTTACTAATGCTTACTTACTAATGCGACATCGTGTGCACTGCAGGTGACCCCAAGCAATTTAATCAGAATTTAAGCTCTCTTTTAAGGATAAAAGGGAAAATCCAGCCCGCACAGTTGTGAAAATGGCTCCCTGAATGTGAACTACTGTAGTTATATCAAAGATCTCCTCGGTTCTACTGTCACCTTGCAATAAAAAATACAAAGAAACAACAACAAAAAAAATTTATCCTCTTGCTTGTTTCTATAATTTTCAAGATAAATTTCCATGCTCATTGTCATTACATTGTTGCCAGCTGAGCAGACACATGACATTAAACTGAGAGGATGTTCTATTTGCTGGGGATGTCAAATGGAACAGACAGTTCAAACATGCCATACGGACAAGATCATGAACTCTCTTAATAGAGCTCTAGCAAACAGACCAAACAAACACTGGGTAAGGAGTTACCACATAGTGATTAAGCGAAAGCTGGTTTTCACAGCTCCCCATTAAGAGCAGGAAATAGCAACATATGTATTTTCTTCAACTGTGCACCAGAGAGGGAAACAATTTCTCTAGGCTTGAGTGAGATCTTTGGAGGATTTTAGGAAACTAAACAGGGCACTCACAAAAAAACAAAACAAAACAAACAAAAAACTTTAAAAAGTAAATTAGTCTGCCTAAACACAGTGCCATTTCAATTGTTTTGCATTTCCAGGACTACCATGTGAAGCTGTAGTATATATCAAAGGCCTTATAGGAGATTCCTGTGCATCTGGGATGCAACAGTACACTAGGGAAGAATGCCTACTGCATCCAAAATTAAACCAACATCTATGTTTAAGTAACTGAATTTGTCCTCAGTATAGATTACATATGTGATTAGATGTGGGTAATTCAGTCCTGCTCACCTCTGAGTGTTCTAACTCAGGAATACCCTTTTGGAGCAGAACGTACTTGTTCTCCCAAGGGGGAGCTCTCCCATGTTTCTGTAAAGGTATTAAAATATTAATCTCTCTTCTGTGCATATGCAATCTAACACCATAAAGCTCTTACAGTCAAGGGTCTTTCAAAGGAATAGAAACATTTTATGTTTTTACATTCAGGGTATAGTTCTTTGTATTTACCAACACTGAAGTTATTTTACCATCTTTTTGTTGTTTCTCTAGTTGGCTTAAATCTTAGTCAACCTCCCTTGCTGTGTTTCTTTTGTAGCAGTTAATCCACGTTAGTAACTTTGTCTTCAAAGTTCTCCTTCTCCCTTTGTTTCTCTTCTTTCCAGATTGCAAACAAATACATGAAACAGCAGATGAGTTTGTACGGCATCTAAAAGCATTCTGCTGATAATTTCACCATGATGAGAGTTGATTTTTTCATTGCTCTCATTGGTTGTTGTCAACTGGCCAATATAGCTGTTGGATGCATTATGGAACATAGGAAATCCTGATGTAAAAAACGTTCACCCAAGTAACCTAATAATGCCACAGTATGGATTCTGAACATTTGTATTTCAGGCACTGCTGGAGTTAATGAGCCATTCTTGGTACCACCCAATCCCACAGAAAATATTCTGAAAAGTAGGTAGGGAGCAGAGCTGGCTTTGTCTGCATCCAGCTCTCTCCTTGCTCTCCCAGGGCCAGTGAAGCAGGAGCTGCATGTTCCCCAAGCACCCCAGCACTGCTGCCAGTGCTCCATGCCTCGTCCCTCAGTGCAGCTGCTCAGACCATGGGGGACTCCTGTATTAGTCCCAGACCAATCTTCTTCCTCACCTGCTTTCCTTCTTGCAAACCGACAGTATAACCTCACTGAATTTATTTCTGCCCTGCCCTCCTATATCCTTCAGCCAAAATGCAGCCCTGCACCCGACTTTCCTCAAACCCCGGGATTATGGACAGGAGTTAGAAGTTCTTTTTAGCGGGGTTTTTTTGGGGCTTTTTTGTAGTTGTCCCTTTGTTCCACAGTTCATTGTATCCCAGCATGGCTCACCAGGAGGTGCCTGCAGGATCAGCGGGGAGCCTACTGCTGGAGTTGAAACAATTCCATTGAGGTCTTCAATTCCATTTCCATTCAATCACCACAGCTGGCTAACCCAATACCAAAACTTCATATGCATATTTCTTAATGCCAAAAGCATCAGGCTATTTCTCTGTCTGGCAACTAGTTGCTTTATTTAAGTTTAATTCACTAGCAATTGGAAATTTGGCAGCTATCTCACCGTGACTTGTTCCAAGGGGCTATTTAAATACAGGAAAGTATTAAGGAATATTAGAGCCTAGATTTTACTTTTCTAAAATAACTGCTTAAGTCAGACTCATAAAAAATTTTCTATAGTCAACGTAATTTTTTTAAAATATGAATCATCAAGTTAAAATAATGTTAACTGAAAAATTAAATTATTGTATTTGTTTCTCATTTCAATATGTATATCAAGTTAATTAATTCTACAAGGGGTAATACTTTCATTCATTATCTTAGTATGACTATCAGCTTGTAATGAGTTTTTAAATGGTGTCAACTGAATTTGAAAATATGACTACATTACACTGTGACACATTATTTTTTTGTGAATTATTGCACTGATGTCCAGGCATGATGCAAGTATGAGCAGAAGGGAAAAAGGTTTTCTTAATTTCAATTTCATTCAAATTGCTACAAAACCTCACAGAGGGGTTTAGAATTGCTCCTTTTTTCCAAGCTTAAAGCCAAATATTTAATGTATAATCTTGTACTACATTATGAAGCAGATCACCTGTAGAATCCTGCTCATGTGTTTGGTTATTTAATGTTTCACAGGGACTGGGAGACAGAACTAACACTTCTGCACTTTCAGACTACTGAGAAAAATTTGCACAGTTTCACTGAGTACTCAGATAGTTTGAATGTCTGATGCAAAACAATGAGCAGAAGGCAAACGAGTAGAAAAACACTAGAAAACATTAAACAAAAATTGTGGTTAGTCCATGGAGACGTATCACTTGCTGAGTGATGTGGTGTTGGAAATCTCTTACAATGGCAAAAAAATTAGCTTTCTATGGTATCAGCAAAATGTAGATAGTATAACTCTGTGAAGAAAAAAGTTTGAGCTTGTTGTGCACATATGTATGTGCTTCAAACTTAAAATTCATTTACTGCACAAAGCTCCTGTAAGCTATGAGTAGCAACACTAGAAAAAAATCCTTTCATCTTAAGGAATTCCTAGATTAAAAAACTGATGGTGTTATGAAAAATGACTGTCAGAAGTAATTTGGTCACACTGTCACCACAGACAGATGGTCAAATCCTGCTGATTCCAGACCCTGCCATTGAACAGAGGTTTCAAATCAAAGTGCAAATTTCACCCAGGATCTTTCAAACACCCACTTTGACAGAGTGGCAAGCAGGAATTTGTGCTTGCTGTTTTGTCTGTCCTGCTTTCCTTTGCATGTGCAGAAGCCATGTTGATATTACAAAAGGACTGTAAATCTCCTCTTAAAATCTGATTGACATTGCTGGAATGAGGAATTTCTTCTGACTGATGAGACATAATTGGGTATATTCCAGTAGTTTGCATTCAGATGCAAGGAAAAGAGAAGATTAGATAGATTAACCTCCATCATCTGGGAAATGACATTTCTTGCTGTGTTTGAAGTATTTTGTGAAGGAAAGATGGCACTGATTTTGAAGTTTATATTAATCAAATCTCTTTGATTTTGTTTGATGCAGCAGCTGCAGTGACACACCCTCACTCTTTGAAAGCCTTGAGCTGCAAGGGCCAGGATTTAGAAGAGACCAGCTACAGCTCAGAAGTGTCACCTTCAGCCTCCAGGGGGAAGGAAAGCACTTGTCTAATTTCTCCTCTTATCTTCTTAAACTTGCTTTAGAATTGGAAACGAGGATGGGTGATTATATCCTGATACAAAGCTTTGATTGAGAGTAGGTTTCTGTGCCAAAGCAAACTTAAAAATTAACAGAATATGGTTACATGGCAAAAATGTTATTTTTCTTTTTCTTTCTTTCTTGCTTTCTTGCTTTCTTTCTGTTGTAGATGCAATCTCCTGTTAGCAAGGTCTTCCTGACCTGGATTTGCAACAGTGAAATTTTACAAGTAAAGTGTCTACAGTTGCACAAATATATTTTATTATTTCAGTTTATTATTTTGAAGTGGTATTGGGCTAAAACCCTGCAAAGATTTCCAGGTATTTCATCTGCTTCAGTCATACAGATAGTTTGGTCTGTGTTTGCTTTTGTGTGAGTAATCCTAAGATGAAGTGAGAGCTCTGAGGGCCTGAATCAGAGAGCATCAGCCTCTGTGTGAACATCACCAAATGTTAACCATGAAAACCAAGCAAATCTTGACACTCCACAAAGGGCAAAGATTTTTTTCTCTTCAACCAGGTACATAAATTGTTTTCATTTGTATGGAAAACCTTTTCCAATAGTTGGATTCACTGGAAACCCTTTCTGTGTACACTGTTAAGAGGTACAAGCTGATCTGAGCTCTAGAACATTACCTAGAGAGGAAGAATGCTGAAGGCACTTCTCCTCACCCCCACAGCCCCAGTCCTGCCTGCTGGGAGGGGTGCACAGTACTGCAGGTTCCACCTTACCATGCCCAAAGTTTTGTGCATATCAGCCACCATCCATCCCCAAACGCAGAGCCTGAGGCCAGTTCCTCTTGGGGCCCTCCACAAGCATGGTCCCATGTGTCTCATCCCAGCTGGACTGCTGCCTTTGCTTGGGAGAAATCTTCAGAATGGACAAGTCAGGCAGCACACTTCCAGCCACACTAAAGATAGGTGTGGTGGCTCTCCATGTTCGTTACAACCCTTGCGTTTAGGACTATTACAGGGGGACCAGGGGTGTGATCTGAGTGAAGCCTGGAATTCAGCCAGCCCTGGAGAGATAACTCTGAGTGAATCTTGGGTCTTCATTTTAGTTTCTGTTAAAAAAATCAAGGCCCAGAAAAGGATAGGTTTTGACCTGTTGTTATTTGCTTTGGCAGTGACTAAAAGGGATAAGGCAACTACCTGCTGACAGGCTTTGACTACATTTAATTGCTGAAAATCAGGCTGTGAGTGACTTGAAGTGATAGGCAAGTACCCAGTGGAACTATTCAGATCAGTAACTTTTCCAGTGAGAGCAAACCAAGGAGGCCAACCAAACATTTATTGAAGCTGAACCACTAATGAAGCAACCCATCAAAATGTATTTAACCACAATTTTAACTGTTCTATTCCCAAAGAATTACTTAGTATCTTAAAAAGTGCTTTTTTTGGTCTCTCTTCTGAGAAGCCATCACCCCAAGGAAATCATCTATTTCCACTTATTTTACTCCTCATCCACAAGTCAATCACAATATGCCATGCAAGACACCAAATATTAACTGAAATGAGTAATACTACTATCAATGGCTAGAAGGCACTATTAGTACAAATATCGAGTTTTATTTAACTAGTGCATGACAGATAAATGTTGGGAGAAATCCTACAGGTTTGGGACTCAAATTCAGCGCTCATAAGGCTGCACTCACAAGATTCTAGTTGCAGACATAGGGAATGGATCTACTTTTGAAGCAAATGTAAATATTACTCATTCTTTTATTTCACAAGAACATTGACATTAGGTGCCATATTATAGCAGTGATTAGTAGCTATTATGTCAGAATATATCTCAGTCTTTTTTGTATGGTCTCACCAGAAGGGGTTTTTGACTTAGGTATTATTTAATACCATTTTCAAGAATGAGATTGCCTAAAGCAGAAACTCTGCATCAGGCACAGATAAACATGGTCCAAACTCCTATGGAATTTACTTGTGAATTAATAATTACATTTGGATCCCAGCTCAGTCCTGAGTTTTAACAGGACTGCAACAGTTTTCCAGCCAGCTGTAAAGAGAAATTGCTTTTCCTGAAGCCTCGCATCTTTTACCAGAGCACTGGCTCCTTTACCTCCTCTAACTGAAAAACTGCCAAAACCTGAATTCTCTCCCCTCCTTTCATTTGCACGATCCCCCTCCCTGGCAAATAAGGAAGTAGGAAAGGATTAATAAAACATCTTCAACAACACAAAAGAGCAGGCAGCATTTCCCCTCATAAAAACCCAGTCCAGAGGATGATACAGCATCTTTTTGACACGTGATAAAGTTTTATAGCTGTACTTTCCCAGGCTGTTACTACTGCGTGCTCTAACATTTCAGCATATCTGGGACAGAGCAGATAACTTTGCACTGTCCCCAGTGCATGTGCAGCCCCTGAGCAGCCCCTGGGAGTCCAGCTCTATTCCACAGCTCTGCCAGACGTGGCACAGCACAAACAGCATCCAGAGCCCACTTACAGGGTGAAGGAAAAGCAGGAAATATTGATGAAGATGGCAGTAGGGACACAGGTCTACTGAAATTTGACAGCTTTACTATCTTTCTGTCACTTAAGCTTTTGGCCTAAGTTCAAAAGAGAAGGCAAAAGAAGCAGCAGCAGTAAGAAAAATAGTCACAGCAATTACCAGGACCAGATCAGGTTTGCCTGAGTAAACACAGGCCATTAAAAACAGGCTAAGGATTAAATCTAAGCACTCCAAAACCAAAGTGGTACACTGAGTACATATACCACTTTCCATTGAATCACAGAATCATTCAGGTGGGAAAGACTTCTGAGATCAAGTCCAACCATTTACCTAATAATATTCATCACTAAACCATGCCTCTAAGTGCCACATCTGCACTTCTTAACAAGTATTTTAAATCCCTCCAGGGATGGTGACTTAACTACTCCCTGGGCAGCCCATTCCAGGCATGGACAGCCCTTTCAGTGAACAAATTTTTCCAAATAGCCAATCTAAACATCCCCTGGAAAGACTTGAGGCCACTTCCTCTTATCCCATCATTTGTTACTCAGAAAAAGAGGCTGACCCCTACCTCACTACAATCTTTGGGATAGTTGTAGGGAGTAATAAGGTCTCCTCCGAGCTTCCTTTTCTCCAGGCTAAACAATCCCACCTCCTTCAGCTGCTCCTCCTCAGACTTGTGCTCCAGACCCTTCACCACCTCCATTGCCCTTCTCTGGACTCTCTCCAGTACCTCAATGTCCTTCTTGTGGTGAGGGTCCCAAAACTGGACTCAGGATTTGAGGTGTGACCTCACCAGTGCCGAGTACAGGGGGATGATCACTGCCCTGATCCTGCTGGCCACACTATTCTTGATGTAATAAGTACTTATTTACAGTAATGCAGCTCTGCATTGGCAATTAGATGTAAAAGACAGGCTCTGCCCTGCAGCTGGTTCCTCCAGCTCTGAGCTCTGCTGCAGCACTGCTCTCTGCCCATAGGTGCAGTGAGACCCCCCCAGCTGGACCCCCATGCCTGGGCCAGGTTTAGCCCTCACTGACTGTTTGCATGTTACCTGTTGCTGTGTCTGATCCCTTTACTTCTGCAAGCATTCTCACACATTTTTAAGATCTTCTGTATTAAGATTATTTTCTTTTTGCTGTAAGATTATACTAATTATGCATGTCTTCCATGTGATATTAATTTAAAACTAATTTGCCTTATTTGTTGTACTCTACTGTTAATTCTCCTGGTAAAGTTCTCTCAAAATCAGTCCTCTGGAATACTTTGGGGTTTTTCTCCTGGAACTCATTCCACAAACTTTTTTGATTAGCAGTTCATAATGGGGACCAACAGTAGGAAGGTATGGAAAGAATAAAGGAGAATTACAGGATAAGCTGATCGTTCTGCCTGAGTGAAGGTGGTCTTGGCACTTTCTATTACAAGATTCTGTTTTCACTTGAACTTCCAGGCTAAAATTTTCATTCAGAGTGTTTGCCTCCACTTGACTTACTTGAAAACTTCAGGGAAAAGAGTTCAGCCATATTCAAAGAAAAAAATTGAAGGAGAAAACTGATCCAAAAATCTGGATCTGCTTTGGAAGAGCCTTTGTAGTTCTGAGTAAAGAACTAGAAACTTGTGCAGGCAGTTATCTAAGTGTCCTGGCTTTGCCTCTTGCTATACTGGGAAGGGGCAGAAGTGAGAAAAACACTGGAATTTTGTACCTCAAAATAAAAACCTGAAGTTCATAATTTTTTAGAAATAATAATTAAATTCTGTATTTTCAGTAAGGATTGGTTTTGATAATGGGCACAGGACAGAGCTCTGCTTTGGGAGGGAGGTGAGAGACATTGGAGCCTGGCAGTGACAGACACAGGGGACCTGTCAGGGACTCACATGGAGCAGGATGATGGGGCTGGAACGAGGAGCTGGGCAGGAGCAGCAGTCCCAGGCTGGGCTATGGCCCCCAGGCAGTGGCAGCTCTGACCAGCTCAGCAAGATGCCCACGAAAAAGAGCCCTAGAGAGGACTTTGGGGCAGGGAGACTGCTAGTGAAGTGGAATAATTGTGAAATAGGTGTGAGGCAGCAGGCTGAAGAAAGCAAACCCCAAGAAAAGGGCTCCAGGGAGCTGCAGGGCAACATGGGCTGTCAGTCCCACTCCTGCAGCTCTGGAAGACCCTGCCACAGGATGACAGCCCCAGGGCGAGGAAGATCAGAAATGCTGCAGTAGCCACTTATTCCGTTACATCCAGCAGCAGCAATCTGGGCAGTAAATCTACAGGTTTCGACTCCACTGGTGAGTTGCAAGAAGAGAGAATTGGGGCTGTGGTTAAGACAGTTGAGCGTTGCCTTTCAACTCCAGCCCCACTTCTGCCACAGGCTCCTTCGAGAGCCCGCCTAAAGCACAGAGCTCAAGCACTGCCACCAACAGTAAGTTCCTCTTTTCTGGCAAACTGAACCCACACCCTGGGTTGGGGAACCTGCAGGGGCCCTGAACTCTCCCACCTCCATCCAAAGTCAATCAGAGTTGGCCTTTGAACATAAAAATGTATCTGTTCTCTGAATTCCTGAAAGAGCGGGTCCTGGAATCTCATAAAGGTCCTCTTAGTTTCTATAATAATGTTCCTGAGCTGCAGCTCCCTAACACTGAGGCATTAATAGTAATAGTAATAAAATCAGACATTTGTGTGGTGTAAAGACAAATCAATTTTATAAAACACTGACCCTGTGATAGAATTAGCAAAGACCTGGACACTATTTTTTTTTTTTTATTCAGACATCTTTGAACGCACTAACTTCTATAAGACAAAGAGTGAGTGATGAGAAATTAAAGTATATCTTAAGTCTCCATTCTCTGAGTAAAAGCTCTTCCTTCGGCTGGGAAACAGATTAGGTTTTTCAATTTAAAAAAATGATGACACAGAACAGGGACACTGAATCAATGCCCTCTGTAATTCTGCTACATCTCTTTCACACTTTAAATCTTTGCTGAAGCAGGAGGCAGTTCTGTTTTGCCAGAATGCATTAAATTCCAGAGCACTTGCATGCAAAACTGACAAACAGGTGTTATTAGCATACAGTTCATTTCAGAGAGATTACTATTGGTTACATTGAATAAAATACATGCATGTCAAATACTAGAAACCAAAAATAGACATATGCTGAATACTACATGAGGGTGTGAAAATAAAATTGTAAAATTGTAAAATTTTGTATGGGTAGACCCTTTCCCCTTCCTCTCACCCTTCCTTCCCCTTCCCTCCCCTTCCCTTCCCATTGGGTATGTGCACTAAATTACAAGAGTTAAATGAATCATTTCCATTTCCACACTTCACTGCTTAGAGAAGCACCTACAAAACACAGCAGCACTCACTCAAATATACAAGAATCACAGTCTTTATTCTCAAATGTATACGCATTACATGCTGGAGCACATAGCCAAGATGAAAAAAATCCTCTAAAACTAAAAAAAATCAGAACCCTGTCAGCAAACAACAAATTTTGACTTCTTCACTGTTAGCAGGGCCAGTCTTTGGATTAGCGCTGACTCGTCTTCAGTTGCTGGAAAAAACAGATGTGGTTCAAAGAAGTCTTTCAAAGTGGTGGAGGCGTTGGCGCCTGGCCAGCCCGGCCTCCAGCCCGCATCAATCAGCCCGGGGTCTCCAGCCCCATGCTCCCTGTTCCCCCTGCTGCAGGCGGAGAGCGGGATCAGCTCGGCAGCAGCCCAGGGGATCCCGGCCGGGTGCGGTTCCTGAGCCTCCCGAGCCGCCCCGGCCGCCCCGGCCGCTCCGGGCGCTGCGAGCCGAGCGCGGGGCTGGCGCTGCCAAACGCGGGGGCGTGGGGAACGCGGCTCCACGGAGTTCCAACACTTTAAATCTTAACAGTATCACACCTGGTGGGTTTTAAATCAGACGGGGGGAAAAAAAACGGGGGGGGAAGAAAGGAAAGGGGGAAAAAAGATTTATTGTATTAATATGTTCTAGTATTGGGCCGTCCTTGAAAGTCAGAGAAGGGGTTGCCTATGGATAATGCTCTGGGTTTAACCCCTGAGATCCAGCTTTTAATACTCACCATGGTCAATCAGTGCTGGGAGTGTTGACCAGCACTAAAATGACTTACTTACAGTAGTAAGTCTTCCATTGGGCTCAAGTGAGATTGTCAGATAGTAATACACAGCTTTATGTTATGCATACATAAGTATATATATAAATCAGGCATATCTAGCCCAGTCTTTGAGTGCATTTCACATCATTGTTTTAAGTAATCTAATTCCTTCAAAGTGGAGTGACTTTACCTCCCCATCCAGAAGAGCTGTGAATCTTAATCAAACCACATATGAAAGTGGAGGAAAAGCTTTCTCTGTACAATACCCCTACAAAGTATTCAGTGTTTACTGCTCTCATTTAAAAAAAAAAAAAAAATGGAATAGAGTTCTTGAATAAAATTCTGCTTAATTAAAATTATGACAGGTTTTCCCCTTTGATTCCAGTAAAATCAGATTGTTATAGTTTCCCAATTTAAAAGTCAAATAACAACAACATAAAATGCCCCATTGGACTAGGTTATATGATTATTGCATTTCCTCTTTCTGTAAATACTAATAAACATATTCCACAGCCTGTTGGTGGCAATTGCTACAGTTTTCTCCTGCCAAGACTTACACAGAGCAAAAGTACTCCCAGGATTTGGCAAAAGAAGCATTTGGTGCAAGTCCAGGTTATCACCGCGTAGAGAAATCCTGAAGACTTTATTCAGTTCTTATGTGGTCCTTTGGTAAAATTACATCACTAAATATTCAATGGAAGCAATGGAAGAGGTGGGGCTTATTCTTTTTTATGAAGTTAATATGCTTCCTTCTTACCGTTCATACTCTTTTGACAGCTCTCAAAGCAAAGATAGCATATGAAATTATTCATTAGAAACAAACAGGGTTTCTTGCTCCTCTTGCAACACACTGGTTGTTAATAGTTTAGACCATTGCAGGCTAAATTTAACAAATTAGCAGTGCCTGAAAAATGAAGTATTATATTTCCAGTATTAATCATTTTCTCTGATTGATCTTCTACTACTGCAACAGAGCAGCCTTATATAGGAAGCAGAGCAGACGTTTGTCAGCAGCCCAATCAAAAAAGAAATTAATGTTCATAATGTACATAAAAAAGAAATTAATGTTCATTTTTGCATTTTCTGAAGAATTATATGCCATTTTCCATAAAGTTTCAACTCAAGTCTGTTTGGAGACAGCTTTCATATGAATTCACCCTCGCAGAAAACAACTTTGTTTTTAGCAAAAAACATGTTAACTATTTTGCCACTCATACTGTGTTCATCAAAGTGTTAATTTGTCTTTGAGGCTGGTTCTATTATAAAGCACAATAGTATGAGAAGCAAACACTCCGCTGAGACAAGGAACTTGGGTTTTTCATCCCTTTTCTTCTTCCCACAAATATCTTTTTCAGGGTGGACTCTGTACATCCATTCTCCCAAAACAAGATTTCCTGTCACACAGCTGTGTTCACTAGAGCCATCAAAGGAGTTAATAGATTATTAATAGCAGTTAAAGGTTATTACTTGCAATATCCTATCCCAGAAAGAAATCCCAGAAGGAGTATGAATCCCCATTGGATGCATTTCATATAAATATCTTGAAGAACTGCAGTTATGCCTTTATCTGCAAGACCCACCAGACCATTCCTTTCCTAGAGAGACTTCTAAAACAATAGCAAGCCTGCTTTTCTGTGCTTAGTTATAAATCTGGGAAGTAAGAATGTACTGTGCATATTGAACAGATCCTTAAGGCATACGAAAGACTTATATTCAATCCAGCTCTTAAATATTCAAGAGTCACTCTAGATTTTCAGGAAATATGAGTAAAGAATACAGACAGCAGGAAAATTCGGGTTTAACCCTTTCCTGAACGGTGTTTTTCCACAAACGTCCTCACTGCTTTACAAATTCTGCACATCTGCAGTGCCACAAACTTGCAGTCCACAGGGTTCTGTGCTTGGGAAGAGCTGCATTCCTGCAAAAGCCCTCACAAAAACCATGCCAATAGTCATTCATCATTTGCGTTCACCACCTTAATTAAATACCTATTTGGGTGCATGTTCACTGATTCACATAGTGCTACATTTTGCTGTGAAGCTGGGTCTTGGAATAATCTTTCAGCAGTTTTTTTCTTGAATCTGAATTTGTTTCAAGATCGGGCTCAACATGGAAGTTCAGAAATACAGATACAGTCATTATGAAGCCCTAATAATTCATCCCTCTTTCTCACAGTGCACACATGTCTCTGGAGTGCTGTGTTAGACACTGATACCAACCCACTGCTTCAGGTAAAACAAAAATCTAATTTCCAAAAAAAAGAAAAAACAGAGGACTAAGCAGCCAAAATTACTTAAAAATATACTCCCGGGTAAAACAGTTCATATGTTTCTATGAATCATTGGCTGTATTTCTTTTTAATGTACAGAAATTTGTTCCCCTACAGAGATTCTATTCCTAGGGCTGTTTTATTGTAAGAATCCAACTTATAACAAAAGTAAATGCATATCCTTTCTCACGTATTCATTTAATTTTCCCCAGATGAGGCTTTTAAACATACTATAGTCAACAAAATTTCAAGTTCTTAGATATTTACTTGTTTCCACATCACGTGGTAACACGATTGAAATGTAAAAGTCCAGAAAACCTTCTGCTTTGTCTCTGAAGTCCCTTAATCTTTACTTGTTGGTTTGTAGCACAAGGCATGAAATGAAGCTGGGAAATAGTGCATCCTTGTGCAACTGTTAATCTGAAAGAATAATTATTAAGTTAATATCAAAGGTGGTCTTATTTTAAACCCATGCAATGACTGCATAGATTGGTGAGGATCAGAGATGTTTACCTTTTGCTTACTGCCAAGTAATAAATGATGAGTCGATTAACTAATTATTCTAATGCCATTGGAACAAAACACTGGAGCATAGCTATATGCTAAGGGTGGACAAATTCTTTTCTTCAAAAGGCTTTACTTAGTTCCAGAACAAGTTCTACATTCAAGCTTTTATCATTAACTTTCAGCATTCCAGGGAATTCTGCCAATGACCAATTCAGGTTTGTTAAATTACAATACTTACTTGTACACAAGTAAAATAAAGGTCATAGAAACTTTTAGTTTATTTTTTGCAGCATCCTGCAGAAACCCAATGGTGATAAGCAATGCAAGTGATATTAATTCAGAGTTTCCCCTTTAAAAAAGGAAACGGGTCAAAGGATATACCCTCTAGGGTATGCGCTGGGATTACACACCTGTGATTAATCTAACAAACTGCTGGAGATGTGATTGTTTCTTCATAGAACTGCAGCTGAAACAACAGTTCTTTGGCAGTAAAATAAATGTAACCCCTTGTGGTGCCCCTAGACATACAAGATAATTACAACAAAGTACCTTCATAGGAAGTTAGGACACTCCTGCTGCATCATTAAAATAAACGGACCTGCGATAACTGATGCAGCCTTGGAAGTGCCACAGAGGAGCATGGTACTCAAGAGATGAAAGGGATCTGCTCTCCTCCCGGAACGTGCATGTGACTTCCATTAACTGTAGTGGAAGCTGAGATTTCTAGTCCAAATCTAGCAAGAATAGGAGACAGGTTTTGTCCCTGTGAAGTCAACTGCAGTTTTGCCATGGAGTTCAGTGGGGCAAGACTCCTAAAGTAAAACTTAATTATCCCAAGGCTTTTCAAGACCACTCTGTGCCTCGCAATGGAGCCTGGTGCAGAAATTTAAGCTCGCTTCAACCCACCTAGCTGCAGGAGCTGCAGAGCTGCATCTCCCAAGCCATTATCTGAGACAGGCATTGCCTGGGAAGAGGCAGCCCTTGTCACACCAACACCCTCCTGCTGCAGCCAGGACTCCTGCCCAAACCCACACAGCCTGTGCTGGACCACAGCTCCGGACCAGCAGTGGCCTGAGGACCACCCAGCCACTAAATGCATTCCCCTGGGGATTTCCCAACACTAGATACAGTCAAAACAGACAAAAAAGTCTCCTTTCCATAAAAAAGAAACAGTACTATAATTATGCTATTATATCAATTAAAGAATTTTAGGGTGTATTAATACCAAATAAACATGAGGTTAAAGTTTTCACAGCTTGGGTGATGACTCACAGGCCAAAGTCAGCGGAAGGAAGAAAGGCTTCCCCATGGCTTAGTGTGTCCAGCACCAGTCCCATTCCAATACACATGCAACATAATCATTGTCATTGCAAACATCACAACAACAGTGTTTCAACAACTTTCTTCAGGTAGTAACTTCCAAGTCCCCGCACAGTCGAACACCTCTACAATTCAGAACACAGTTGTTATACATATTCAATTGTTTATTTCAGCAAATTTTCACAGCTATACCTCATAGCAATGTTCAAATTTCTCCGCTTCCCCAGCACACATACCCAGTTACTCATAGACAAATCACTCCAATGAAGAAATTGAGAGCCTTTCTAAAGGCCTGACCTAAAGAATTGCTTCTCACTTATCGGGAAATTTTAAGTCAACATGTACACAAGGCTGTATCCAAAATATTGCAAAGCTGCAAGGACTGGTAACAGGCTACATTGCAATCATGCTGGAGTACCAGATACGTATGACAGTTGGGGTCATTAGGAGAGCTAATTTATGTTATGTATATGATCATTTATGGGATTATTATTATCCCATTTCAGTGGGAAATAAAATATTTTGAGACTGCTTTCCTTCGTTATATTTTTTCTGGGCTGGTAAGCCCAGCAGTGTCCATTTATTTGATTCCTACCTCTTCATCCTTTTCAGTGTGTAGATAATGCTGTAAATCTAAAGGAAAGGTCTAGCCTTCAGAGTACACAATTTTTTCCTCTGGAAACAGGAAAAGGCAATGTAGCATTATATATGTGAAAGTTGTCTTCACCACTTCAAGAATGAAAAATGTGATTTTTATTTTTTTAAAAAGGTAAAACTGTACAGGCATAAATTCTGCATAGGTAAATGTTTATGTAGGAAAGTTTACCATGTTACAGAATCCTGTTCTAAAACAACTAGGGCAGTATGACTCTTTAATGTGACTTCTGGCACAGTAAATTTGTCAGTATAAATGGGGCCCTGAGCTGAGCAAACACACCAAGTTGTCTGTCTTGTGCCAATGGAAAAAGGGTCTAATAGCCAGGTTACAAGGAAACAAGTGCCAGGTTCCAACTTATTTAGAAGCACAATGAGAGCATGTGGGCTTAGCTTTTAGGGCAAGAGCAAAGGGACGTTCCAGGAATATCTCCCCCTTCCAGTCCCGCTAACTGATTGTACCTCTCAGCCAAGAGCAGATTCTATTCACCGTGACGTGAATCAAATGTTGTGGATAAGAAGCAAAAGGCAGATAAAAGAGGAGCTTTGTTCTTAGGTGTTCTTCTACTCTACCACTAAAAAAAAACACTTGCAGTCTAAATACTGCCCTACTTCAAAACTGGCAAAAAAACCACAGAATTTGAGACTGGTTAGAAGGTTAATAGCTGAAGAAAATCTTATCATGAGATTCAGTCTTTTTTCTGTGCATCTCACATACATAACAAACACTAAAAATTTAGAAGTCTCCTAAAAGAATAAAGGAACTGAAAATAATAAAAAAAATTCCCAATGTCATTAAGAACTGCTGTTTCATATGAGATTTTAAATAATATTAATGAAAACAACACTTTTTCTTTATTAAGTCCAGTGATAGACTGAAAAGTCTGAATTTACAGATGACCTAGAAGAAAGAGTATTCTACATTCCATGCCAGTAATTAATTTCTCATACATCTCTATTTTTCTTTCAGTTTGATAGTCATTCCTGTCACGATCCTCGTATTGATATTCAATACAATCATCCCGAGCAAAACCAGTTAACTGACTACACGATTATCATATTATCTCAGTGAATTCTTCTTTTGAAATAAATGCCAATTAACCTAAGGTAACATGATGCATAAATGAAACAACTGCATCTTAATAGTCCTCATAAAAAATAATTCCCATGTAACATCATTTTTTAAATTCAGCAAATTCCCTGTTTACAGTAATTATCTTTAAATATTAAACTATTTTTATTTACTAATGGGCAAGAATACATCCATATTAAAGTTGATGCCGTTTGTTTTAATCACATCAACCAAAGCTTTCTTCACCATTTCTGTCTAAAGACTTGCTGCTCAGTTGCTAGACTGTGTGAAATACCCTTCCTTACCAGGCTGTACAGATAAACAGGACCCTACAAGCTGTATTTTATAGCTGTGCTTTCAGTAAATACCTTACAGATGTTTTCAGCTAGAGACTATCTTCTGTCTTTCTGAATCTTCATCCTTCCACAGATTTATTTCTAAGTGTCTTTGTAATTCAAAGTTCACATCAGACAAATGGTTATGATATTATGATATTATGATATATTCTCCACAGCTCTGTGGTCTTCAGCCCACAGCACAGTCCGAGCTGCCCTCCAGGAGTCCCTCCTTTCATGAGTGCCTATTTCTTGTTTTGTAAAAAAGTAAGAGGTTTTTGGGCCAGATCTTCACTTCTGGTACCTCATATCAGTTCTCAGGACTCTGCTTTTAGCAAACATCACACACCTGGGGCTGGGGCATGGATATGCAGACCAGGTTCTCACCATCCCTGACTGGAGAACCTCAGGTAACTTGTATTTATTTTCCTATCCAAACATTAAGAAAAGTCTCTTCTTTGTATATCTATTCCTCAGCAAGGAGTAGGGTTTTGACCAATGTCACACCACTGGGATATTTTAGTCTTTTGTTCGGGAGTCCCTCTGATTACTGTTCTGTAGCAAGGAGTATTTGAGTTAACTTAATTGAACTCTGACTGAAATTGTTCATTTCAGTCAATCTGTTACTCTCTTCAATCATTTCATTGTACATTAAAGAGCTCAACATAAAATTTTTTTGAGTCATGAACAAAACTTGAGGTATGGGGTAGAAAATCTTTGTTAAAAACTGGATATTTCTTCATAAAGAAATTTCCCTCAAAAGCTGAAGTCACCATACAGTTCAAGTCTCCAACCAGAACAGATACACCAAAAAACAAAGCAAGGCAGAGAATAACATATTCAGCCTGCAGTGCCTGCCTGGCCCAAGTAAACTGCATTTTGCAGTGAGATTTTGTTACCAAAAACAGTTTCATTTGTTTTCTTTCTTCTCTGGGAAGACATCCAGGAGTAAGTCCGCTGAATGATGGAAAACTCCTGTGTCCTGCATGGAAAGGCACTGTGGCAGCCCATGGGGTCATAATGCTGCTATCAAATGTGATAAGATGAACCCTCTGGAATGTTGGCATTGCCTGCCATCTCTTCCTCACAAAATGATGGCTCAGACAGAATTATGCTTTTCTCATCAAATTCCATCCTGCTTGGGAATGGCAACACCATGCAAGGCTGCCCACAAGCCTACACTTTCCGAAGCTGGGATGCACTGTCACCCTCCTCTGATGCCAGAAACATGATTTCTAATCACACACATGAGCTTCCATGGATTTGAGATGCTCTCCATGCATGAGAATTCTAGTTAGAAGTATAGAGATGAGTCTACAGTATTTCTATAGGGCATCTGTAAAATATGGCTTTGTTTTACAAACTCCATTTGACCAGGTTTTCAGTTTCAGAATAAGACAAAAATCCTACTCTGAGACCTTCCTGCCCCATCCCATTATCAAGAAGCCTCTTTCAAAGCAAGAAGCAAGTTTACTCTTAAAAAGAAAGTTTTACCATGGCTAAAGCCATTTTCCCTTACTGGATGGACAATCCTGGATGAAGTTTTCCAGACTAATACAGCACAGCCCAGGTTCACGCTGAGGGAAATTTCAATCTAAGCAGATAACAGATGGTAGAGTTATAAACAACTGAGAACCAAGTCTTTTACTAGAAACTAACAGAAGACCTTAATAAGAGGTCGTGCTAACATGTCTGCTCATAAAACTTAACTTTTACGTGGCATATTCTTATTTCAAAGTGGACATATGAATAGTTATCATAAAATTGTGTACTTTCATAACTTAATGGTTTTCATCACCTATTTTAATAGCGCTGAGATTGTCCATGCTATACTTTCATATGGTATGAACTTATGAAAATAGTGATAGAATCTCATACTATAAATCATTTGCAAAGGAAAGGAATATTATTGTGGGGGATTTTCTAAGAAAAGAGTCTATAGAAATGCATATTCATTTAGGTTATTTAAGTATATATAAATATTTACATTGGCCTTTCATATCAAAATATTTTAGCATTATTTAAGACATAAAAATACAATGATAGGAGGAATTCCAGGGACCACTTTTCAGGGAAGCACTATCAAGGGTATGCTGTGGCTGAGGAGGACAGAAGAAGGGAGGTCTACAATCCCAAGCAGAGAAATTACTCATGCAAAAGGCAACCCCACAATTACCTGCGAGCATGAGTTGGAGAACTCTACCCCACTGACTTGCCTTGCAAACACCAGAAAGGTCACCTTCTCTGCACTTTTGGTATGAGACATGGTTTTTGATCACACTGTGTCTAGGACAGGTTGATAGGTCTTGGGATGCTCATGGTATGGCCATGCATGGGTCCATGCTGGACAATAACCTGAGGTGCTGCAGCCACCCCAATCTCAGTGGCAAGGCCAACCCCTCTGTTGCCGCTGAGGATGAATAGATCACAGACACAGGTCGAGGTGTGGTGAAAGAAAGAGCAGAGTTTATTTTTCCTCCCAGGATTTATAGGCTTCTGACCATGGCCAGGGATTGGATGGTCAGGATAACACTTTCTCACTGCACTGGCCATAAGAAATGCCCATCACAAGATGTGTAACAGAAAGAATGTACACATATCTATGTTTACAGTTACAGTCCTAGGAAAGTCTTTAGAAAACCACGTCAGCAAGCTCAGAAGCTGAGTTTTCAGGGCGACACCCCTCTGCTAGTGACGAGAAGGTTGTCTGCAACAAGTGTTCAAGATCCTGCCTTGCAAATGGCAAAGGACTGAGAAAGGAGAAGCTTCCAAAGCCCTGAAATGGATTTTTCTAAAAAAAGATAGGATTTTGTTTAACTTTTCTGAATTGTGGCTTATTGCCCACCAAACAAAATGTTAACAAAATAAACTTGTAATTTAAATTACTAGTACTTCCAGGATACTTAGAAATATATATTCTTTTCATCTATCCTGATGATTAAAAATGCCTTTGGGATCATGCCTAGAATAATGTTTCACAGTATGGAGGCCAATAAAGAGTCTTTTTGCTAAAAACTTGGATCAGATACACTGTTACTGTTCCCACCTCTTAATCAATTAAAAATATATATCGTAACAGCATATGCCTTGTAAGAAGGAAAACACAGAAGTTATTCTCCTCTCTGAGAACACAAATAACTGCTACTCAGTTTAATGGGACATATATATGTACACCAAATGAAAAATATCTTCCAGAATATGAAGGACTCATATGTATCTGTAAATTATTACATGGTTAGGTGCAGGTTGGCTTTTTGCCATGCTAGACTCAATGCACCCAGTTTTGCCTTGCCTTGGAAGCTGAACAGTCCCAGACCTGGCTAGCATTTCATGCAGAGACCATCTGGGCATTCAGTGTGCCATGAGCACAAGCCAAGGAGTCACAGGGTGGTGCATATTGGGCCATAGAAGCTGGATGAGTGGAAAGATTTCATTCAGCTCCCTCAATACTGCTGAGCCAACGAATGAGAATTTCACCGTTGCTCCTTGCCTCTCCCTCCCTTCCCCCAGTAAATAGGTAGGATACTAGAAGTATCCAAAGGGAAGGATGCCATGTAAAAAAAAAATCTATAAATGTAGCATTAAATTAGAAAGAAAGTGAAGAAAATGGTAATAACATGAGAGGGGTTTGACCACTCAAAGACAAGTGAAATCTGTGAGAGGAAACCGATGAAACATGTTTGTAGAAATCTGAAGGTTTGTTGGTTTTTTTTATTCACTCACTCAAGCCTAATGGGAGGTATTTTCTTTAACAAAGTAAACAAAAAGCCTTATGGCTGAACACACTACATCTGTGTGCTCGTATGCACTGTGACTGGTACCAAACCAAACAGAAAGCAACTTTCAATTTGCAAGCACATATATGTGTAAGTTGGACCTCACAGCCATATTGTAAATTACAGGAATGCTTTTGACAGTCAAAACATTTAACATTATGCTTCTAATTGAGAGATCTAGCTAATGCCTGAGGCTATTGTACAAAACACTGAAGAAATCTAAAAACCAGAGTGAGTTTTAGCAGGAGGGCAGGAGGAGGGAACTTCAGCAAGTCCATTTCTTTGAGGTTTGACCATGAGAAACAAGACATCCTCAAAGCATCAAGAGTATTGGCAATAGCCAAGACATGGTCTTGGGGAGTCAGACCTTTTGATCACTTGATTTTTTTTTGCTTTTCTATCTCTTCTTCCTACCAAGGACTGAAGAGTATTTAAAATGTTAGTTAAATAAAATTAGAGAATGAATATTAGTACTTACATAGAAAACACTTGATAATTTCATAACACCTAGATTTTGTTTAACTTATACTTGAGAAAATTTCATGTCATTATGTTGTTAAGGAAAAAAACCTGAAAATTTTCATGTCATGAGTATAAGCATGATAAAAACAAAAACAAAAAAAATTCTGTGAGAAGAGAGCTTTTGTAAATTAAAGAAGCCATTGATGACAAATTGCTAGTCATCATCATGCTAATTCTTCTTCCCTGAGCTGCCAGCATCTATAAAAATATTCTAGTATGCATCTACCCAGAAACAGAAGGAGAAAAACTGCCAGAACTACTGATACACCACTGGAATCAAAGGTCCCAATTCTCCTCCCACCATTATAACATAACTCCTTGGTTACAGCTATGCAAAGTGAACACGTGGATAACTAAACCATAATAGCAGCATTTGACAACAATTTACAGGGGTGTAAAATTTCTGTGCCGTGTTCTAGGCAACAAAGAACCACAGGAACTGTAATCCGTTATCTGAAACTTCACTATCTGCAAATGCAGACAGATACAAGCAAATCCTTCATTGCAAGCAGCAACGGGCTTGCTGTCATTAATCACTACAAGGAGGCTATTGAAGACAGACTCCAGGATGGATTTCAGTGGCAGCCTGCAACTTTATTAGCTTAACATTTCTAAGCATTTAAGTGGATTCAGTGTAGGAGTTAAGGGACTCCCACCATACAAATTATAATTCATGGTTGACTGTCCTCAGCCAACCTATGAAAACCAGTCTCAGACATCTGACATCCTCTCACCCTAAAGAGAAAGATAGGAGCATTGAGGGGGGGAATCAACTTGCAGGAGCTCCGGGTCTCCTTTTTCAGCAGCCTACCAGCAAAACCCCAGCTCTTCACTTCTGGAAGATCATGCTACAAACTCTTATCCATACTAGATAGCAGCTTCAACATTCCAAATAATTATTACACTAAATATAACAAAGGTATAAAATGTGCTTATTATTTATACCCTATTCTTACGCCATATTTATTGACACAATGACATATGAGTGCAAAAACAGACAAATAAGATATAAGAATTCCTCTTCTTCCTCATTTTTAGCCCAATGGAAAATATGTTATTCTGATATCAAAAGAAGCAGCTCATTAAATCTGCAAACTCCTGAAAACATGGTTCCTAGGTTAAAAATAGGGGTCAAGAATGAAGATACAGTTTAAATTAATCAGAGTTCCCAATTGCAGCACACGCCATGTCACATAACCTCAGGAAGCACCACCTAGCCTCCAAAACCATGCTCTTCTAATGGCGGGAAACCTTTTAATTTCTACATAAGATTTATTCATTGGCACTCTATACTTCACTTGACCCAACACCGTCCATTATCTTAAACAGCTCCTCTTCCCCTGGCATTTGTCTCCAAACCCCTCACAGATGTTAACTGTGTCAGTGACAGAGGGAAAGCCAGTTCCTACCATCTCCTGACTCAGCCAGTGGGAGAAAAAGCCCATGTAAAAAGGAGGGAAAACCCTTCTTCTGCCCTGTCCTGCCTACAACAAGCTGTTCACCAATGCTCTGACCACAGCTGTCATTCTTCACTGGGCAAAACCACAGTGTAACATGTTCATTAGGCATGAAACAAAGAAATAACCCCCCTCCAAGAATTAACAGAATTTGACAGTAAATAGATCTTGATGAATACACTTGAAGTGATAGCTTTGGAAAGCTGAATTAAAATGGATAAAGGGAAGAACTGTATTTTGGGAGCCATGAGTTGTGAGGAATATATTGGAGAGCTTTCTTGACTTGGACACACCTTCCACTTCCCTGCTATTGCTCAGCAGATTGAATACTTCCATTTCAACATGATGCCCTGATCTGGAGTAATGCAGGCTCTGAAAAGAGCCATGGTCCCAGTATTCCAGGAGGTCAGCAGTGGGTGCAGTGGACGACATTTCTACAAATGCACAGGTTGCATTTCTTCTCACACAAAAAAGACAATAAATATATTCTCTGAATCACAAGAAGAAAGAGGAGTCACCCAAATTAAAAAAGAAATCCAATCTTAACCGATTGGATTTGGACCGTTGGCTGAAGACTGTATCTGAGGGCCCAAATGCCTGTGCCACCAGCATCCCCCTCTGTGGAGCAGGAAAAGTTGAAGCTGAAGGGCTGGAAACACAAAACAGGGCTATAAACTCACTGAAGGTTTGTCTTGGCGTTTGTTTTTTACAGATTTACAGATGTAATGACTGTTCTGTTTAAAATATCCACCGAGCTGCTTTTTATCACCTTCAGACAATTTAGCACACACAGGTGCCCCTCCCTCCAAGACAGCCAGTGGCAAGCGGGGGTGGCCCTGCCAGGTGCCCAAGGATGGCCGACAGACAGCAGCAGGCAGCCCCCGGGCTCTGCCGGGGACACAGAGGGGCTGGGAGGAGGGGGATTGGCCCTGACCTCCCCAGGGTGGCAGAAGATCCGCACAGAGGAGAGCCCAGCATGCTGAGGGCTCTGCATCCCCCCTGGCACAGGAGGGCAGGGGGCCAGGACAGTGTCTGGAGCAGGTCACAGCCAGCTTGGTGCTTGTAACGAGGGAGGTGACAACTTCTGCGCTCTGGGAACAAGCAACCCAACTCAACCCAGCAAGGATCCTGCTGCAACAAGAGGCTACTGGAGAGCGGCAGAGCTGGCTGGAACAGCCAGGAGAACAGCCCTGATCCTGGATTGCTGACACCCAGCACGGAGGAGCATCCACCCTGCCCTGTGCTTTCCCTTAAGAAGAGAAACCAGCCCGGTGTCCCATGTCTTGGCATAAGCAAATGTCCTGGTCACAGGGAGGGCCCGGGGCTTAGCACTGTGTGGCCGTGGCCTTTTCTTCTGTACCTTCCACACCATCCCTGGGGACATGGTTTCAGGAGGTAATGCTGAGCACCCCACTGGAATTGGACCGTTTCGCCTCCCTCTCTGAAGCAGGAGGGTCTCGGGATCAGCCCCTCCATGCCCAGTCTCTGCTTTTATCTCTCCCTTACCAGAAGGGGTGGTAGGAAAGGAGAGTGGCCTATTTGGAGTTTAATTTCCTGCTGGTATTGAATCACAACAGTAGAGCAGGCTGCAAATCTTTGGCCATTTTGCAAGTCTTCAGTAGTTTAGTGCCCTGGAAATTGTCAGCTTACTACTGACTTTAGTTACTTTAACCCTAATCCTGGTCCAGGTTACTGCTGGAGAATTAGAAGTGTAAAAACAGAAATGCAGTTTCTTTAGAGAGATTTGTTGTTAATTCTCTGCCAGAGGAGGGCTCCTTTGTCAAACTTTTATGCTCTTGTAGAAATGGTGGCTAGTGGAGCAGTTACCCCATTACTGAGGGCAAGGGGCCAGAAGCTCTGACCTACGGTGGATATAAGAAAGTTTTCCCCACTGTGTCCCAAGCCAGGTTGTGCCCACAGGCCATGCTTCCAGGCATTAAGCACAGGCTGTCCAGAGGCAAAGCTGCTGGTAGACAAGAGTCACTGCCAGGAACTTCTGGTATGATCCATGCAAAGAGTTGTGCACACTCCTTTGGATTTGAGGACATCAGTAGCCAGCATACCACAGTGATGGCTCAGACATCTGGAATTACTCCAGTTCTTGGATACACTGGTGTGCTGGAAGGAAAGACTGAATTATACAAATGAAAATAATGGCTATTATTGAGCTCCCAGTGCTGGCAAGAGTGGAAACTGAGTTCTTTATGAACATGATGATATCTGAGTTCTTGTACAAGAACAAGAATGCTGTTCAGCACTAGAATGTTATGGGCTGAAGCAAGGAGTGAGCTGTGCGCAGGAGCCATCACTAAGGCTGTGTGGGAGGTGCAGCTAGTAAATAATCAGATGGTGGAGACAGCCTCTCAAAACCCCTGAGAGCAACAGAGGAGGAAGGTGTTGAGGCAGCCTGACCAGTACAGCTAGAGATTCACTGAAGAGAAGCCCTGCTGCAAGGTGGTGAAAGGAAGCAGCACGGCTGCGGTAACACCAACGCTGCAGCAGTGCATCCTCCAGGAATACAGGGGAGCTTGCCAAGGTACAATCAAATGCAACATCAGATTGCTGTTAAACTAAGGAGTGCTCCTGGCAGGCAGTTTCCAGCTTGAATTCCCTGAATACCAGATAACAGTGAAGCAAAATAATATTCTCAAGGTTATTCTAACTGGACAACATGCCTAGTCCTGGACATCCCTACCTGCCCACCCTCGAAAGCCCAAAAGAGATGTAAAAACATGCATTAGCTGCATGAGGTGTAATGCACAGGCAAGTCAAACACAGATAAAATATTAGAATCAAGACATTTCAAGTTTTAATTTGTATAATCTCAGGTAAGGAGGGAATCAAAGGACTAAGAAAATAAACTGCATCTTTGGATCACTTCAGTCTTTCTGAACCTGGAAAAAATCAGGCACAATTTAGAAATACTGAAGAGTCTGCAGAATTTTTTTTTAAATTAGAGAACTAAGGAGGTTCAGTTCAAGGTATGGTTTCTGAGTACTAAAAAAGCCTTCACATATTTCATAAGACACACTGACAAAGATCTTTAAGCTTTTAAAGACTTAAACCTCAAGAAACAAAGAGTAGCCTGTAAGGAGCTGCATCCTGAGCATAGCATCAGTGAAGAGCAGCTAAGGGCTTCAGAGCACCACCAGAAAGAGTACAAAACAAAGAAAGAAACCAGCAAAACCACAGGCTTCTGCACAGAAGATACCACATCTACAAAACCTTTGAGCATGTTATCAAAACCAACAGCACTATCTTGTTTTTTAAGAAAACCAATTTTTAGCCAAAGGAAGAAGAAAAGCTGGTAAGACAAATGGACGGTTTCTGAGATGTTTTGTTCAGGTTTTCAAAAGCACTCCTCAATTTTCAGGAGTTTGCAATGCCCCAAAATCTCCTGGTGACATCCACAACTAGTGAGGCTGGTAGGTGTTCTTTGATGAGTTTCACACAGATTAAATGAGGGTTGCTACAGAACTGAAGAGTTCAATTGTTGTGGAAGTCCTCAAATCCTCTCATTTACATTTACTCAATAAGGAATTCAGTGTACACAGGCTCACAACAGGCTGTAGCAGCCCTTTATCAAGCACAGCCTAGCAAGACATCCATGGAGTTGGATTCACAGACTAGCCAGATAAACATTCTCAGCTCAAGAGAAAACAAAAGGAAAACGTGACTGCTGTTTACAGGGCACAAGTGTGCACAGGCTCCCTCTGGTTCCCCTGCACTGGACAAGACCGACCTGAGGATCCTATTTACTTCTTATGTACAACAATGTCTATCAAAAGTCACTCCAGTTCAAATACAGTACAAGAGAGTAACCACCTGGAGTTCATACAGATTAATTTCAAGGACTTAAAAATCTGGAAATCAGCCTTTTACTGCCTGAAAACAGGTGACAGCAGAGCAGCTGAAGCATGAAAAGGAGCTTGAGACTGTTACAGAGACGTTGATGAAATCCATGTTGCTGAACAGCCCATGGTGCTGCATCTGTGGTGACACAGTATGAAAGTAGGAACTTCACCACTGTTGTTATATCTTCTTCACTCAGACTTCTTTCTTTTTGGAAAAAAGTATAACATGTTTCTGACACAAGTAAAATCTATTCTGCTTTGATATGTTTAATTTATAAATTTGTAGGTAATAAAGGAGCAGGAATACACAGAATTCCTATTTTTTTAATTTTAGAAAAAATCTGACAAGTATGTATAATAAGAAGATCTGGGGAATAATTTTCTCTGTAACCTAATTTGTGCAAGTTTCAGCCAAGGACGTTTATCATCTGCTTTCTACCTCCTCCAGGAAACAGGCAGGGGAAAGCAGAGCAATAAGTAATGCCTTGCAGAGCACGCCATCGGTTAGGCAGGAAGAGGCATCCTTCCTTCCTCTTTAGGGCAACATAAACTGCTCCATTTTAGCTAGCATTTGTTTGTTTTGCTGAATACTGATCTCCTTGCTATAACATCAAGATAAGGACAAAGACCTATCAAAAATTACAAGACAGCAACAAGCAAAAGACAAGGAAGAGAGACAACAGCTCTGAGAGATCCAGTTCATTTACTGGCATTTATTTTCATTAGGGTCACAGGACACTCAGTTTCAACAGCATTAAAACTTGATTTTAAAAAGCCACATCTTGGTCAAAAAAAGAAATCCGTTTTTACTCTGTAATATGCACAGCCATCAGGCTATCACTGCTAAACAATTTTTTCAATTATTATTAATTTTCAGAAGAAAACCATTTAAGCAGAATTTAAAAGAGAAACCTGTAAAAGCAGTCTTAGTGCCCAAAAGTTGCATCATAACGGCTACACAGAAAGGGGACAAAGAGGGAAGACAGCACAGGAAACATCACTCTGGCATTTCCTAATTCCTGAGCACTTGACTTTACAACCCTCACTTATTTTTTTATATAACTTCCTAATGGAAATTTCCTTTATGGAAAAAATAGACAGCATCCCACAACCCCTCTCCTCCCAACCCACCTGGCCCAAAAAAACACGGGATGCTGTGGAGTGCTGTCCCAGCCCATCCAGAGACCTCAGCTCCAGGGCATCCTCTAAAGCTGGGAAGAACAAGGACTACAGTCAGGTCAAATCCTTAGGAGATTGGAGCACAAAAGCCCAAATGCACACAAGCTGTAACTGCCCTGAGGATCACGGCTCAACTCCCACACATTTTCCCAGGAGCAGCTAAAAGTGTCATTCCAGATACTGTTGTTCTCCCAAATACCGGGCTGTGACACTGCTACAGAAAAAAAAATCAGCTTTTCTCTAAGGTTTGGAAAAGTTTTTATTTGCTTCTTAACTTGAGCCAAACAAACAGATTTCTTTCTCTTCTTTTTAGAGAAATCCGAAGTATTTTAGCTGAAGTTTTCCATCACAAATTCTGCCTCAGGCTTAGTATTTCTTTGGAAAATTTCAGTCCCAGTAGTTAAAGTTTGGCTGAGGTATAAGCATGGCCACATAATGGAAAGATTCAGAAAGCTTACGTTATAGGTAATAAGACTAACTCAGCCACTAAAATACAGTCATATATCTGGCAAACTTTCTCAGTTGTGGAAGATGCATAGCTAATGGCTGAATTTCCAAATAAATACATGATGTCCAAAAGTTACTCATGGGAGTAGCTTCTTTGGCATTACAGATGTCTATGCAGTGTCTGTATATCTAAGTCAAAAGAAACATTTTTTTTAAAGCAAGGCTAACTCTCAGGGAAAAAAAGAATTGTTGTGCCTATTTGTCTGTTTATATATTATATATTTATATATATATATTTATATTTTGGTTATTTGATAAATTAGGATGCACAAAAGTGGCAAAACATCATAGTATACTGTCATTTCATTTTGAAAGGGGAAAGCATTTCTCTCGTTTTTTCACTGTTCTGCATATATAAATGATATCATTGATAGAATAAAAAGGTGTAAATAAATGTATGATCTGCTGCTGGGTCTGCTGCTACAACCAACAATAAGACATCAATTCACACAAAACCCCCTGGCCACAGGCTGAGGATAAACCTCCAGCTTGTGCCTGTGGTGGCTGTACCTTACACCCCTCAGCCTGCCAGTGACAATTTCAGCCCCACTGGAAACCAGCAGCTTTTTCTCACGTGACACCAAGACTCATGCATGGATTTTTTTACTCTTCCCTTGTTTAAAAGAAACCTCTATTGACACTTCCACAGTATTCCTTCACATACCTTAATCCTCCTTCGTTATCTGGGATAATTCCCAGGCAATATGGAACACAAAGTCAGGACAAGTGGAAAGACAAATTATCACAAGGAATTGCATCTAAGGACCTCTGGGATAAAATCATGTGGCTTTGCACATGGTTCCACAGTTACTTAAATAAACCTTATCTACTACACTGGTGGTGGAACAGTCCTACTGTGAAACAACAGTATTTCAGCTTTATGTGCTTATCATCCTTGCTGTTCTCAAATTGACCTAGACAGGTAAGTATTACAGCTTAACTTGTAGATGGATTTTCATGCAGATCCCACTGTGATCAAGTACAGTCAGTTTGATTTTCAACAACCCTGCCAGATGAAAACTTACAGCCCGCCTTGAAAGAAAGATGAATGGGACTATCTTTGATGTTGCAAGCCCAGTAGGAGGGAAAGTAGATTAAAAGTGTTTATAAGCCATCTTCTGCCATTAAAATAATGCACAATACAAAGTCAAAGAAAGCGTTTCAGTTTTAGTAAAATCAGCACTAGCCTGTAGAAATCTGTCAAGAAAAAGCAGACCTCTTGCAAAAAGCAGATAGAAACAGTCTCCCCTGTTTGCTTCTCTAAAAAGAATTGGTCTAGCAGTAGATTTTGACATGTAGACACACACAACAGCAGTAAAATCAGTCCTTTATCATGCCAGAAATAGTAACGATTTTAAAATGAGGATGGAGCCCACAAGCAGCAAACATCTTGTCAGTTGTGCCTCGGAATTTATACAAATAAATTAAAATACTGGTAAACTAATTAAATGGTCACCTTAGTATTTGTGCTGCCAAATACTTTGATTTTAAGATGCTTCAGGGAATTTATAAGACTGTTAAGTTACTTGCAAAAGATTTTAGAATTCTAGCAAAAGAAAAGACTCATGAGCAAGAAAGAACTTTTCTCAGTCTCATGACTTTATGTTATGATTTGGCCAAGATACAAAGCTGCAAACATTCGTGTCAGTCATATTCTCAGCAAAAAAGGTGGCAACACACCAAAAATAACTGCAGATTTCTACCAAAGGCCAGCCCAAGGGACTCCTGAGACTCCTATGGGAGCAGCTGTAGCACCCCCTGCTCGGGGGTGAAGGCAAGCCGGGAGGATGGCAGGAGGAACAGGGGGTGCACAGCCCAGCCTGACACCGGGAATCCCTTCTCCACACCCCAAAGAACGCTGCGGTCCTGGGCGGATCGTGCGCGGCTCGTCCTGTAACTCAAGCTTTGGTGCCCGGCTAAAGGTTCAGGTTTCAGATCCTGCTAACGAGGAATGCTGCTGCTGCCGTCGCTGGGATTTCCTCTTCAGGGGGGTGGAGAGAGACAGAGAGAGAGAGAGAGAGAGAGAGAGAGATTGTTTTCACCTTTAGAAAACCCAGCCTACAATGAAAAGAACCGAAGAGTTAGGATGCTGGAATACGATGCTGCTTGTGTGGTTTTCATTTAGTTGTTTATGTGCGCACTCTGTAAGACACTCTTTAATTTCACAATCACAAATAGGATTTATTGTTGGGTTGTTGTTTTTTTTCCACAAGGCTTGATTCGGTAGTCATTAAACAGCTGAAGCATTAATTAGGTTTGTGTAATGAATTAGGTTATTTTTAAGGAAATATTTATCTCATTGAGACTCAGGGTTAGATTTAGCTGTGGATAGGTAACTCCCAGTTTTCTGACATCCTAAGTTTCCCAAAAGGAGTTTTCTGAACCCCTGGTGAACACCACAACCCGGTAATGCTGGTTCATTCGCTGCATTCTGGACACTGGACGTGCGGAAGGAGCGAAGGGTGGGTTTGGGGAGGGTCCGCAGAAAAGCGAGAGAGGGAAAGAAGCCGGGGGGCAGCTGACCTGCAGCAGCTCCTGCCGGAGAGCCCAAGAGCTGCCCGCACGCAGCCTCTGGGAGCCCGGGCTGCTCAGGGACCGCGGGGACGGGGCCGAAAGCTCCCGCACGGGTGTTTTTAAGCCCGCCGGTCGAACCGACGGCGCGGTCCCCGCAAGAGTCGCCCCCGAGCCACCGCAGCCTCTCCGACCTTTGAACCAGGTGGTTGCGGTCCGAGCCCGGTTTTCCGCAGGGAAGGAGCCCAGCGCTCCCGCCGCTGCCCGGAGCTCCCACGCGTGGGCAGCTCAGTCCTCGGAAAATGGTACCCGCGACCGTAAAGACACGGTGCTCCTGTAAGAGACGGGCGAAAGCTGGGGCTGAGCTAGCCCGGGGCAGGGGGAGCCGGTGCCGCACCTCCGTGGCCCCGCGAGGGGCTGAGCTGGGGCCGGGAGAGCCGGGCATGGAGCTGGCACAGCAGGCAGGCTCGTAAGGAGCCTGCTCTGGAGAGAGAAAACGTGTGAGGACGTCCTGATGGGATAACTTGTGTTCCCGAAGGACTGATACAGAACGGTGCCCTGCCTGCCTTGTGCCCGCGTACCGCGGGGGTCTCAGCATCCCCCCGGAGCATCCTTCCGGAATGCCGAGCTCCCTCGCAGCCCGGGGAGACTCCTGCCTGCCCGAGAAACTCCCAAAGCTCTTGTAGGCCCTTCCCTTAAGGCACGGTTCATTAATACACAAAGTAACACCAAACAAAGCTTTTTCCTCTGACCAAACAGTCGACACAGCCGGGCTTTCCCTTCGCACCCCTCTAGGCTTAGAAAAAGGCCAGGCTCCTTCCCCTGCACCCACCCCTTGGAAGAGGCTGGGAGGTGGGCGGCTTAACCCTTCCCTGCCTTCTCCACCCCTGGAAACTTTAATAAAACGCCAGGGCCTCTAATGGCCCGGCTTAGTTACACTGCTGGATGAGGAAAGTAAATTATCCACTCATTGCAGAAGGGTTTTATACAAGGACACAGATGAAAAATTCTTGCTCTGAGTTTCTTGTGTTGATCTGTATTTATTGGTAACTTGACTGCCTAAATAAGAGTATTTAAATGCACATCATTAATACCTGAGAGGTCTCATAATATTACAGGACTCACACGTTGCTTGCTTCTGACGACTATTATTTACAGGATCCTACAAAAAATATATTTGGAAAACCAACCACATTTTCCCAGTACTACATACTTTTGTCATGGGAATTAAAGGAAAAATTCAGTGACAGCTACACCAGTTAAAACCGAAGAACAACTTGATAAGTGTAGAGCTGTCCCCTTTGCAGCTAATAGAGTTAGATGTTCATGTAAAGTAAGTGGGGATGTTTTCATGGCGAACAAAAAAAAAATAAAAAGGGGGGGGAGGGTGTTATGAGAAGGCAGGGGAAAAAGAAACTTTTTTTTCAGGGAAACCAGAGGAGATGCACTTCCCCCCCCGCTTGTAGTTCTCCTTTGAAAATCAGTATGTTTCATTTCTTTAAAAAAGAGGAAATGTCAGTTGCTGTGAACCCAAGATGTGAGCTGTGAGCTCCATGGTGGCATTTTAAAACACAAGATGTAATCAAAATCTGTGTATTTTCCAGGTACTGGCACTCAAATCTCACATGGTGATTTTCTTTTCAGTACAAAGTGCATCAATATATTTCCCTCTCTGTAAAATACCTGGGGTACCTAGAGCACAAGGATTTTTTAAAGTCTAATTGATATTTAGATTAACCAAGAGCTGTCTGGAGATGTTTTCATTAACAATTTTGTTTGACTAGGCTGAAAAAGGGTTAAAAGTAACTATAGTCTCACAGTCAACAGAAAGCTATTGAAATGTTTGATTATCCCTGCAGCAAAGGAAAGAGAATAGTAATACAACAGCAACCTCTCTTGGGGTAAAGTCAAGATTTAATAACCTAAGACCAAAGCAATTGTTCAAATCAACCAAAAGGAAGCTCAAAATATTTTCAAGTACAATCTATTTCATTGTGTTTATTTTGATCAAGATGCCCTCAGATAAAAGTCCTCTTCCACGGAAGGCAATAGAAATGTCACCATTGACTCCAGGGAGATCAGGATTGATGCCTGGACGTCATGTGGGAACATTAATTTAATATTCCACAAAACAGTGCAGTTAAAGAGTCAATATTTGCTGTCCATTCTCCCCTGTTTTTCCAGGGTTTTTTTATTATTACTGTTTAATCAAATCACTGTCCTAGAATTCAGTGATAGAAAAGATCAAGCAATCGTACTTCCTTTAAATGTACTGGTTCTTTCTGAATTTTTTACTGATGTCCCATGACCGCAATTTTTAAATGTCCCAGGTGATAAGGGCTCCTTAAAGAGCCTTGCTGCATGTTGTAATGCACCTCTGACTATGATCAAATCCTGCTGTTTCTTGCTATGCAGGAAGTCTTCCCAAATTAGTCTAACACCAAGGCCGAGTACTGTGACTAATAGGCATAACTGCACTGTTCATGCTATCTGTAAGGCAGGTTCAGCAGGGAAAATATCAGCACCGAGAACGTGCTTGTTATTCCATCAATAAGAGGAAAACTCTTCAAGGGAAAAAAAAAAAGGAGACAAGACTGTGGATTTGAGACTTTAAACCCAAATGAAAATAATAATGCTAAGATGCTTTACTCTGGAGGTACTTTGACAGTAACTCTAGATACACTGAAGGAAAATCTAAAAAATCAGCAGCAGCCTCAGGAGAAGGTACCTGTGCTTCTTGCTTCACGTGCTTCTTGATCTGTCACTGAGATGGGACTAAACAGAAAAAACTGTAACCCTCACTGTTTAATTCTATGAATCTACAAAAATATGTTTTGTTCAAGACTGGCCATTAGATTTCACCTAAGTTCTCGTATCTGACAAAAGCATAATTTCCAGGAAGGCTTAAAACCTGCAATAATAGTGATTAGCCATTTCCTTGGGCAGCATCCTACAAATATGTGCTTTCCTCACACATGAATTTGTCTTGCTCCAGTTTCTACTATTCCTTTCCCCGGTAGGTTAAAAGGAGCTTCTACACTTCATATTTCCACCTCTTGAGGATACTTCCTGTTGCAACCCAAGTCTCTTAAGAGCATCTTGAACAACATATTTGGTTTTCAAACCATAAGGCTGGGAGGGGGCGGTTTCTTTACCATGTTCTTCAAAATTTCAGTACTCCTTGAAAAATGAGAGTGCAACAGGACTTTGTTATTCTGCCTGGCTATAAAGTTGAGTGAATGGCTTGTATGGGGCAAATAGGAGTAAAAGTACAAAACTGAACAGCTGTGAGAGAAAGATCCCAGAAACCTGTTGGCTGAAGATGAAGTTTTATTTTGCTGGATGCTCACACAGGATTTGTTGTTACCTGTTTGAATAAATATTGCTGCAAAGTTTTCTCATTTTCTTCCTAATACTGGCTTTCAAGATGTAAAGAAAATAAAATATCCTTTAAAAGCAAAGAAAAATTCTGAAGTCCCTTCGCAAGAAAGTCAGGAGTGCCCTGTCCTTTAGTGAGACACAAAAGAAACCTATTGCAGACCCTTCTCTGTGATGCCTTGTGGATGGTGGGTGGGAGAGCTGCAGTCTGTAGACCAGCCTGCCCTGGGCAACTGTGGTCAAAGCTGTGCTCTGAGAATTTCCAAGGGACAGGGAGGTCCCCAGGACTGGAGGGGCCTCCAAGAGTCCCTTGAGATCCTGGTGACAGGAGCTATGATTTAACCTGTTCAGCAGCACCCAAGTGATCGTAACTCCATAAGTGGATTTTTGGAAGGAGAATTACACCTGAAAAATTAATGTAAACCTTCCCAGTTTAAACCAGACATTGGTTGCCAGCGTGTGGTTCTTATTCAGATTTCACAGCTGGGAAACTATTAATCTCTACAGTCATGTCCATTTACTGTGACACTTGTTTTAGCCCCGGACAAAGAATGTGTTTGATAAAATGAGGGCAATATCTTTTTCGTTTATAGAGGCAATTAGCTACACACTCTCTGTTGTCAGAGCGACACAGCATCAATCATGGGCAGAGATCGGTTTCTTTAAAAGTTAAATTTCCTGCTGTTGGCCCTGCCAGTGTGCTAGTCACATGCATTATGTTTACTTTGGGGAGGAAAATGTGTTTCATTCTGTCAAGGGGAACAAAATGCTTTGGATGAGGGCTTCTTTGTCAATGGCAGACAGAATATGCTGATGCTTTAGATAAAAAGGGGAGATAAGGTACCTGATTTGCTGCTGCCGCTTTAATCGCGGTTATTATGGCTTATTGTGACACGGTCCGCTGAAGTCCATGGGATTGTTGCTTTCTCATGGTACATCCTACCCCTACAGGATTTTACAGCCACCCGCTGCAACATTAGATTGATCAATAACTCGCCGTGTACTATTTTTGATTCAGTTGCGTGTGAACCACGGGTTGAAATACCACTTCCCTCTCCAGCATTTGGTTGTCCAGAGTAATTTCGCGCAGTGAAGTTTTTTTTTTCCTATATTTATAAGTTTCCAGCTTTCCCTTTCATGAAAGTCTACCAGCAAGGTAAACATAAATGCTAAATTTTTGAGATCTTCTCTGGCAGAGCGAGCCCCAGCTCTAATTTCTTGGCTAACCCGGGGAAACTTCAAGCGCAAAAAAAAAAAAATCCCAAAAAATCAGGCGGCGAAGGGTGGAGGACACGACAGTCCCTTGCTCACCTTGTTTCAGAGCTCGGCTGGGCTATCGCGCTCCGAACAGCCGGCGGGGCAGGTCGTGGCCGCCACCCCTCAGCTCCCTGCGCGGGGAGCAGGGAGGGAAGGGGAGCGCAGGAAACCGATTTGATTTTGCAAACATTTCGCTGCTATTCCGGCCGGCTCGGTGTAGGCTCGGTGTCTCCAGCCACCGTGAGGGCGCGGACGCTGTGCGGCGGAGCAACCCCGCCGCTACCGCCGTGCGCGGAGCTCACAAATCACCGCCTAAAAACACTAGAAGGAAACATCGTCGTGCTTAATGGCCTGTGCGGAGTAGCTCTAGTGCAGATCTGTCTTCATTAGTTTCCATCACCACCAGCCCCCCAAAAAACCCATTCCCCGTCTGGAAACGGGAATAATTCAGCCCTGAATTTTCAGCGCAACGTTAGCGCTCTCACGCAACAGAAGTCATCCCTCTGCACCGCCCCTGCATTTTAGGCTTCATTTCGGACGGTCAAAGAGGTTCGGATGGGGGTGTCCCCGGGGAGGTTCGCTGGGGTCTCTCGTCCCACCGCCACCCCCGCGAAGCCGCAGCGGAGCTGAGGGGCCCGGCCGGCCCCGCCGCGGGCACCGCGCCCTGCACCATGCGGCCCCTCGGGGGCTCAGCTCTCTTCAGCGCTTCTCTGGGAGCACCCTCCGCGCTGTCACTGCGCCTTCTCGGTAACCCCAAGAGCCAGAGCAAAATCATTGCTCGGTGAGGTTTGTGGAAGGGATCGGGGGGGGTGGTCCACAGAGAAGGGCGGATGCCGGCGCCTCCATGCCCCGCTGCCCCGGGAGTGGCGAGATGGAGCCGCAGGGCCTTTGTGGGGAGCTGCAAAACACCATATAAAGGGAAGATAAGGGAGAATAAGGGAGAATAAGGGAGAATAAGGGAGAATAAGGGAGAATAAGGGAGAATAAGGGAGAATAAGGGAGAATAAGGGAGAATAAG
>NC_031769.1:18177330-18210498 GCF_001522545.3 Parus major | reverse complement strand
CGGGGCTCGGCCGGGCTCCGTGTTTGCGGCCCCGCGGGGCCTCCCGGGCGCTCCGTCCCGCTCCTCCCTCCGGGGGCACCGAAGGAGGACTCGGGAGAAGCGGAGAGGCTCCCCCAGCCCCGGCTCGGCTTTGCACGTTACCGGCGCCCTGCCTTTGTTCGGACCCCCAGATCAGTTCAGTCGCCTCTCCATCGTAATTCGAAATACAATTAGAATGATTCTTGATTAAGAGCTTAAATAAATTAAAATAATCTTAATTTAAATGTGTCGTGACACCTATTTTTTTCCCAAGAATAGTGAGAATAAAGCAGTCCTTAATTAAAGCCAAGATGTCTCCGTATAAAGAAGGTATCTGGATGTGCGGCTGCGAGTCACTGGCCGTATTAGCAAATGTATAATTGAACGTTTAGATAATCATTGGGTTTGCTTGTGTGTTTGTGTTTTAACCTGAAAGCACTAAATTCATTTGGTGGAATTGCCAGGGTCCTAATTATTTGTACTTCTGGTCAGCGAATAAATAAATGAATCCGTCCTATTGTGCAAAGCAATACCTCCTCGGCAATCCACTACTTTGATAACTGATCGAAAATTTGACAACAGGGCAGCCTCCCCTTGCAGCTATATTGAGAATGGCACTGGTTTACCGTCTCATCCTGTATCGCAAGCTCGTGAGCATTTATTTTCCCAAAGATAGGAAGGAGCCAACACAGCTCTAAGGCACGCTGGCCCTGTGCTGGACCCGGGGACTCTGTTTTCGGTGTCAGGACACGGAGATGGGTTTCAAGATGGTCAAATTGTGATGGCCACCGACTCTGGCTAAGAGTCTGCTCCGCCGGGAAAGGTCGGTCAGCGTCTCTCAGAGACTGCCCTGCTCTGCCACATATCCTGACTATTTTCCTTTTTCTCCCAATTTTGTGAGAAATTGACTTTGTTCAGAAACAATCGGTTTTCCGAGCAGACTCCCATATCACCCTTCTCCTGACCCTCCTGTGCTCCTGATCTGAGCACATTTTTCCTTACCCTTTTACTTGTCCCTTTTTTTTTCCTCAGCCTTACAGTACTTTTCCTAAGACTTTGAGATATAAAAAGCATAGAAAAGGAGAACGGAATCATATCTAATTAGTTTTTCATATCAGTCTATCAAATATCCTTTTTATAACGTTATTCCTGCACCGTGCATCCATTCCCACCCCGGCTCGGCACGAGATCTGCAGGTCCCAAAATACCTATTTTCTCGTATTTGGTGTTCCATCAGAGGTCAGATTTTTAGTCTGTAAAGTTAATTTTCTCTTCTTAAATGTTACCTAAAATCTTTACGCAATTTCTTACTCTATTTGGGGGCTTTGAGCAATTAAAGGGGCATAAAGGAGTAATTTATTCCCTCTCTCTTGCTTTTTTTCCTTAGAATTGGTATTTTCCCACTATAATTTAGAATGAAATGGGATTTTTAAAAGATCCAGAGTTCTAATCTCGGTTGATGTTTTGGTGTATTCACGGTAATGAGTCCTATTCCCTCGGGTCATGAAGCCCCCAAATGTCAATCAACCAAACTGATTCAGAAATGCCATTGTTCGACTCCTACGTCACTCGCCTTCCTCTCATTTTACTTAACAATACCGGAGTTCTCTGATCACTCATTCGGAATATGGGCATTATCTGTGGAAAATGCACAAAGTGTCTTGATCTTTGGCTGGCAGATACTGCTGGAGGGTTTCCGCCGAGCAGACGGTGCGTGTTTATACTTCTGCACCCTGGACTTTATTACAGCTCGGAGGACCCAATGAATATCCTGAAAGCAAACCGTGCCATAAATCCGTCAAAAATTAATTTGTCTGAGGAGATGTTACATTTCTATTTCCGCGCCCAGAGCCGGCCCCGGCACGGGCGGCGGCCCCGCTCCGCGCTCGGCGCAGTGCCCGCCGGAGCGGGCTCCGTGTCCCCGCCGAGGGGCCGGGCGTCCCGCGTGGGAGCTGTCCCCAGCCCACCGCACCGCAGCACAGAGCTCGTGAACATCTCGAAGGGGCTTCTCAGGTCGCGTGTCCCCGTGGGAAACGCGATCCTTTCTCAAATGAGGGTGAAACAACCTTCCCCAGAGCAGGGCGTGGAAGTGCCCCATTTCGGTCGCTTCCGCAGTGCGTGGGGACATCCCCCAGCCACCTCCCGGCAGCCCCCGGCGCTCCCCCCGGCCGGCAAAGGTGAGGTCCCTCCTAAGAGAGGAGCCGACGGCGTCGCTCTGCGGATATCGCAGTTCTCGATCCCGACGGTGTGTCCTCGGGAGGCGAGGGAGGACGCGGAGCGCGGCGAGCCCTGCCCGGAGCCTCGCAGAGAGCCCACGGAGGAGAATTAGTGCTATCCCTCACCCAGCCCGAGCACGGGCTCGCCGCTGGCCGCAAGGCTTGAACGTCGTCTTCATTTAAAATTAGTGGCATAAGCTCCCCAACCCCCAACCTCAGCATTTAAAGTGCCTTTTGTCTCTTCATTTCACTTAAGCAAGGTTTTTGTTGCCGGTTGCCAAGTTCTATTAATGCAGAATTTAATCGGGAAGCGCTTTTCCCCGGTCCCAGCAAGACGGGAACAGCAGATTCTGAGGTCTGAAACGGCACAAAACAGATCCCTCAGTGATAACTGCTAATACCCTACAATACCCACAATTTAATGTCGTCTTTAGTAAAAACCACTTATGTGGCAGCAACTTTTTTTGCACTCAAAGGAAAAACTGGTCCTTTATGTTTTTTCTCTCGAGCACGCAGCAATCACGCCCGACACTGGAATACGAAACCGAAAAGGTTTTCTCTAAAGAGAAGGGCCTTAATTACTAGATTCCGTGTACAACTAATCCAAAGGCACAATTAAAAGGAAATTTAATAGCGCCAGTTTCTATTTCACTCTGACTCGCATGTGTCCTCTGGCTGGATGCTCCCGACCCGCCTCTCCCAGCGCTGAGCCTGAGGACTTCCCTCTCCATTTTGTTCGGGATCTGTTGGTTTTTCTCAATGTCCCCTTCTCCCTGTAGTGGGAATAAATGGAAAGCCTTCCTCGGGATTAAACCCTTAGATTTTCCCCTTTGCTAACCAGTAAAGAGAGAGAGGGAAGAGAGGAAATGAAATTGTTATGGAGATTACAGTGTATGTCACCGGCTCTTTGGCCAGTCCTTGGGTTTTGTCGCTGAACGGTTAAGTGCAAACTTGTATTTCCCTTCACAAGAATGGACAATTTTTCTCGCTTGTTTGCAGTTTTCCAAAGTTCTACACACAAATCAGTGAACCTTAAGAGACCCTTTCACTCTTTTATTGTGAATATTTGTCAGTGCTCCGGGGCAGTGATTGCAGTGACAGGTGAATCCAGGGGCCCAGCGATGGCGTCCCAACTTCATAGGTTTGGGAATGTAAAAGACTACCGGCCCTTTCACTAGGGACGTGGCAGTCAACAGGTTCGCATTTTCTGGGATGTAATTCCTGTTCCCTGCAGCCGAACGGCAGCGGAGCAAACCCGAGCCCGCGGCCGCTGCCCTGCCAAGCCTCTGACCCGGCTGCCGCGAGCAGCCTTGTGCCGGACGGCCACCCCGGCCGGCGTCCCGTGGAACAGGGGGAGGGAGGTGGCCTGGAGGGTGTGGGAGGACCCTCGCCTGGCAGCCCCGCATGACACCCGGACACCTTCTCTCCCAAGTCCGGTGCTCAAGAGGGCTCCCGCGGGCGCTCGCTCCTCCTCTGCTCCCTCTTTAATTTTCATTCCGCCTTTTAATTATTAATTAAAGCCGAGAAGGGCTGTGGCTGGGGAGGGGAGGGGGAAGGTATGCAGGCAAGAAAGGGAAGAGCGGGCTGGGGGCAGCGGTGGCAGCGGAGGGTGGTTGAAGCACAGCTTTGTGTGCCGCCTTAATTGGCCTGGCCACAGAGGGTCTGCGGCGGGGCCGCCCGGACCCGCTCCCCTCCCGCCGCCCGCCCCATCCGTGCCCGTCCAGGGCTGCGGGACCCCTTCGCCGTCCCCGGCCGGGCGCCCCGGTGCCCAGCCCTGCCGCGGGGTCTCTCCTGTCCCGCGCACCGGAGCCGGGCTTGATATTTAATCCGTCTCCCTTCGGACAAAGACCCATCTTTTTACCACGGAGAAACGCCACTGAGATGCGGCTAACCTCCAGGGTTATATCCCAAACCGCGACCCAAGAGCTTGAAAGATGCTTGCCCGGCCCTCTTCTAGCCTGAACAAAAAGGATCTGGAAAAAAAACGCTGCCTTTTTTTTTTCTTCTTTTTTTTTTCTTCTTTTTTTTTTTTTTTTTTTTTTTTTCCCCCCCCCCCCACAACAAAGAATTCCTAATCATTTCATCTTGGGGGTGAATTTTTATTCCCGTGTCCACTCAGGGTATTGAAATCGATCGCTGCAATATTTAATATATTACTGTCTTAGAGTCCTCTCTCTCTGTAAGGCTGGCTTTATTTCTTGTCTGACTACGTCCCCTCCTATAATAGTACATTCTGTACATCTGTCTGCGGTGTAAAATAATCGTAGACTTCATTAAATACGCAGTCATTAAAGGCTGCGGTCAGTTTTCTAATTATGTGGAAAAGCAAACGCCGGGTAAACAAAGGTATATTAACAGAATAATCTCCCAATAAATTCACAGGCACTTGAACAACAAACTCAACAAATATCTGATGGTATAACTACAACATTAGAATTAACTATTTTTTAATTATGTGAGGTTTATATAATGTACCCTTCATTTTTTGTTTAACTTTCCTGTAGTGACCTGTCCCATAACCTTGTAATCCACTGTGGGATATTTCTTTGTGGCCTCTTTCCTTTTGTTATGCCCCCACAGGTTTCCAGCTTAGATGCCTTTTTTTTTTTTTTTTTTTTTTTTTTTTTTTTTTTTTTTTCCTCTTGGTAAATGCGTCTTTAAAAAAATATTTGACCTGTTTGACTTAGAGACGTGCATAGACATCTGTGGATTGGGTTAGGCTTAAAGTTTCTATGCGATTTCATGATCTTCGTAAAGCAACACCTGAAAAGTAAAAATAATTGTCTTTCACTATTGGGGGAAATTGTTCCATTAGCAAAGTTTGTAGATGTCAATGACTCTCGTGTATGAGTATTCTTTTTTGCAGTTCACAAAAATACATGTTTTAATGATCTCTTTGAGACCACATCCTCATTTATAGCATATGTCCCAGCACAACCAAGATTTTTGCTATGACTGGATGTGGTTGGACTGCCCTTGGGAAAACCAGGGAGTTTGCCAAAGGATCTGCAGCATCTTGATAGAAAATGTGGGACAGGGAGCTGGCTCAGAAACTTTGCTTTTCCCGCTTCCCTGGGAGGGAGAGTGGCTCCTAGAAAACATTGTCATCCCAGCCGGAGCTCGGGGAAACTAGGCTCCAGCCCTTTATCATGGACCAGCTCTTCTCGCCGGGAATCACCGAGTTGCTTTTTCAGGCTGAGCTTTGCAGGTACTGGCGAGCGAAGTCATTGCAAAACAGAGATAAACATGGAGCAAGGGCGCTGCTGCTTCTCCCTGTCCGTGAGTGGAGACAGAGAGAGTCCTGATGAACTCGGTAATGCCTGAGAGGAAATCCTTAGCACCTTAGCAGGCAGAGACAGTTAGTCTCATTGGAAAACTCCTTTTTTTTTTCAGCAAGCAAGCGTTCCTCTTCAGAAGCCATGGGCTGGTGGAAGCAAAAATGTTAATAGCTATCATACCTATGCAAAGATATTAACGCTATTGACTCGACTTCCTCAGCGAAGACAAATTCACCATATGTCAATGTGTAAACACTTTGGAATAAAATTAAAACCAGTTCTGTGCAATTGTCGCTATGCATGATTCTAATACAAACTATCAGATGTTTATGCAGTTCGTCTTTCTTAATGATCAGACGCCATTGGCGTTGATAAACCAAACACAAGCAGTAAATTCTGCGTGGAGAACGGCTCCGGCTCGCAGGTTTTGTGAAGACGGAGCAGCTCGCACGAAGCCGCAGCAAAATCATCCTGCACTTTTGTGCCGGCGTTGGGGCTGGGAGAGGCTGAACTCTCAGTTAGCCTCTGGAGCTTTTCCCTTAACCTGGTGTCATCCGTCTCCTGCGGAAAACGGGAGGAACAAATGCAGCAGCACGGCAGGAGCTGGCAGAGGAGCCGGGCTCCGGGCTGGAGCATTCCCGGGAAGCCTCGCCGCATCTGTGAGCGGGTGTTTACAGAGGGGAGGGAGAGAGGGAGGCAGAAAGGCCTCGGGAAAGGCAGGAGACTCTTTTAAGTCCGCTGATGAGGAATTGCTGCCGGGTTTACTCCTCTTTGCCCCACGAGCAGTGCAAACACGTATATAAAGACTCCCAACTTTCATGTGTGTTTTAAAAAGTTCACCTACTTTCAAGCCTGTTTCAGAAACCCGGGTTTCCGGGACGGAACAAACACCACCAAGTACCCTGCGTGGAGGGAAAGAGATATCAGCGATTATCTGGAGAGCCTTTCTATTTATCGGCCTCTACGCAGCTAGATAGGGAAATATGAATGTTCACGGACTTCATGAATGGCAGAGCTTGTGTAGAATGTCTATATTTTACAGGCCCCTTTACGGGAGAAGGATACAGAAATCATAATGGAATTAATGAGATTTTATTAGCAAATATTTGTAAACCCCAGGTAACCATTTATAAACTTACTCTAAAATGTGAGAGAGACTGCGAGATCACAGTCGGGGAGATCTGACATTATTTTATATGGCGTATTAAACACTGTTCACTCTTTTCTTCTACTACATCATTTAGCATGAACATCTTTTTCCCTCAGGCAAACTTCACCAGATTTTGACGGAGACGATTATGTCATAGCGGGAAACAACCTAAAAATCCTTCTTCTGGTTATAGTGTGCAACTTCAAACATACCCAACAGACACAGTAAAGTTTTTCAAATGGTCTGGAAAACCGTAGAAGGAATTGTATGCTATTGCTATTTACCCTTTCGAAAATGTCATGTCCAGGAAAATGGAAGTTAACTTTTCCAAAAGTGAATAAACCTTTTTCTCTCTTTTTTTTTTTCTTTCTCCTTTTTTCTTTATTTTTTGGGTGCGGGGGGGGAGGAGGGGGGAAAGGGTGTGTTTTGGGGTGTATTTGTTTTTGTGGGTTTTTTAACTATTTTTTTTCTCCCGTGTACTTTGCTAGATAATAATTCTACGTTTTTGATTGTCCCGGGCAGTTTACCCTTGAATCTCGGAACACAAAAGCATAGCGGGTAAATATAAAACATATGTTCGCACAGGTTATGTGGCAGCTTTAACACTGGCAGCCCCATTCACACGCATCTCCACAAACGCACAAAGGCCCTAGAAATCCCAGCAAAAGCGCTGCTCCCGGGGCAGCCAGACGAGAGGTGGTCCAGGAGAGCAGGCTGTGCTCCGGGAGCAACACCGACCTACAACAAACAGCCGCGAGGTCGGGAAGGGTGTGTCCGGGACGGAACCGTGCCTCGGCCTCGGAGAAGGGATGGTGGTCGGCCCTGCCGCTCCGCCGGGCGCTGCCGGTGCGGTGTCCCCGCGCTTCACCATTACCAGCTGCTTTTCCAAGGCTGTTTATTTGTTAGTTTATTTATTTTTTCCCCAGGAAGGTAGAGGAAGGGGAATGACAAGATGAAATATAATACAGAGATGTGAAGTGACCCGAGTGGCAGCTGAAGACGAGGTCTTAGCTGGGCCGTGTTTCCCAGCTAAACTCTCCGCTGCTCTTCGGGGAAAACCAAACGCAGGTTGATGGAAACATCCTGTTTTGAGGGAAATGGACTGTACAGCCCTATCTAGCAGCTCCGACACTACTAATCAGCCTGGAAAAGCACTGCGAGCACAAGTCTCGGGGAAAAGGGAGCCGTGCATCTGACACGATTGCAATTCAATCCCGATCCTGAAAGGCAGTTTGGAAAATCGCTGAGCTCCGAGGGGCAGAGCCGGGCTGCGGAGGCCCCTCCGCGGCTCGGCCCGCCGGGAGACCCGCTCCTTCCTCTGCCTGCAGCAGGGGCAGAGCCCCGAGCCGCAGAGGGGAAGGCAACAGATGTGGGCTGTACAGAAATCCGTGGAACAAGTGCTCTAAACCCAGGGGGATTTCTCCTAATAGCGAAATCAGAGAGGAAGAGATTTCAGGAAAGAGAATAGCCCAATATAAGTTTCTAGAGTAGAATTTACATTTCATCGTGATTTGTATGTTACAATATGCACACGCGTGCACGCGGGAGGAGTTTGGGTGCCAGCGGCGGGAAGTCCCCGCGTCCCGGTCCTTCTGACGGCCGAGAGCATCGGCGTGCCTCTACCCGCGGCCGGGAAGGGGGGCCACGGTGTGGAGTTTGGGGAAGTTCATTGCAATACCCCTATTGCCATCCCCTCCCCCGCCCCTCCGGAACGAGGGAGAAGGGACTGGAGGTGCTGGCTCCTGTTTATTTGTCTAAAGGGAACGGCGGCGTGGGAGGCCGAGGGCAGCCTTGGAGCCCCCCTCGCCATGCGGACGTGCCGTTCGGCGGGCAGGGACACCCGGCCTGCGGGCCCGGGCGGTACGGGGCAGGCGGGCAGGGGCACCCGGGGCAGCGCGGCCGCGAACAAAGGCCGGGAGCGGCTCCTGCACGTGTGCGCTGCTGCGGCGGGGCCGCGGGCTCGGCCGTGCACAGGGAGGGTCCGGCCGCGCCGCTGCTCCCCGGGCTGATGGGCAGGGAGAGCGGCTCACTCCGAGCGGGGGTCCCGATGCGTACCCCGCCGAGGGACGAAGCTTCAGCAAGGTCTGCCTGCGGGACGTCCATGTCCGGCCCCACCGCCCAAAGGTCACCGCGGCTGGTCCGGCTTCTCGCTACGGGCCACATTAGCGGAGCGGCCATTTACTGCCCTGGGATTGCAGCGCGGCCCGGGTTAGCCCATAAAGCTATTCACACTCAACAATGGGGATTTTCTCAACAATTAACAAGAAACAACATAATAAATCCATTTACAAAGCCCTCGCTATTTACTATAAATTAGCCACTCTTTAAGAGACCGGTGCGTAATTTCACACGCTTTACAGCCCCGGCTACATTTTAGACGCAAGAGCAAACAGCCCTGTTGGACCTTCTGCGCTGACCCCGCTCGCCGTCCTCTCCCGGGCCGACTCCGCGGGGGCGGACGGCGAACGGCCGAGCCCGGAGCCCCGGGCCTCCCCCGACCGCTTCCTGGCCCAGAGCCCGGCATCTGGCCCGAGGAGCCGCCAGGACTTGCCCCCTGGCTCGCCCCCAGCTCGGAGCGGGCAGGGCGGGAGGCGGCGGGGCCGCGCCACGGGAGAGCCCGGGAAGATGGACGCCCCGGCGGATGAGCCGGAGGGGAGCGGGGTGAGAGCCACGGCCCCACTTTGAAGAGCGGGGGCCCCGGAGACAGCCGCGCCGCCCCCGTCGCCCGCGGGAGCCGCTCCGGGAGCGGGGAAACCGGGCCAGGGATCCTGGCCGGGAGGGAAGGAGCCGGCCCGTGGAGCTGGGCCAGGGAGCCGAGGAGGCTCCGCCGCGCCGGGCAAGATGGCGGCCTGAGGCGCGCTATGCCCCGGGCCCGCCGCGCTTGGGCAGCCCCGCCGCTCGGGGGCCCCGGCTACGCTCCCGCATTTTTTTGACCTCCTTCTCTTTCTCTCTCTCTCTCTCGCTCTCGCTCTCGCTCTCTCTCTCTCTTTTTTTTTCCTTTTTTTTTTTTTTTTCTTCTTTTTTTCTTTTTGTGATTTCCAGGCGGCGGGAACGCGGTGCGGGAGGGGGGCCGGCGGCGCTCCCGCCGTACTCCCCCCTGTTTACAAACACAGCTGTTGCCGTGTATTTGCAATGCTAGGGGTAAAGCCACCAGCAGCGAGGAGCAAACGAGAGATGGTGCGGGAGAGGGGTCCTCGGCATCTGGAAAGGACAGGGCGCCTTGTTTTTGAAACTGTCAATTCCCTCAACCCCTATTGTGAGCGCCTCATGCAAAACATCTCGGGCCTTTTAAAGCGGGGGCTTGTGAGGCCGCCTCGGAGAGAAAGGGAGAGGGGGGGAGAGAGAGGCCTAGGGCACGGGAAATAATTATATCAGCGCAGTGAAAAAATGCAACGTGTAAGGCCTAAACCCGGCTCGGTGTCCCTTCCCGAAATGTTTTTGGTCAGGCCAGAGCTGTTCGAGCGCGGCTTGCAGGGCCAAGTACCAAGGGAATGGGTAATGTCTGCAAACGTGACTTGGGGAAGGTGGATCCCAAAGCCTCCCTCCTGATCTTGCTAACCAGGGCTTTTCATTTTCAGGCGCTCGCCATCCTTTTGTGATTCCAAGCTGACCAAATAGATCCCAGGATGAACCATTACATATTCTTCCCAGCAATCCTCTTAACCATAAAAACCACAATTAACAAGGTTATCCGTGTTTCATGTTTTCTAACATACTGCATATGTAGAATATTTTCCTGCAGATTACCGCCGTGTGTCAAAAATGCCACTTTTTTTACCCTTTTCTGTCTCAACCACTCGCACGTGTGAACAGTGACAAACACAAACATGATAACATTGCTCTCATTTCTGCAGAAACTTTAATTTATTGGCAACTAAATCTGTTAGAATAAAAGGGATCAGAGACCATGTAAAAAATCACCATATGAATTGATTAAACAGCAAACTTCATACAACAGCTACCACTATTTTGCATTATTGCTGGTAGTGGCTTTTTAAATAAACAACCAGTAAAGAGATTATCTCAATGTAGTCAAGTAAGTGTAGCTTATAGAACAATCACTTCTTAAAGTAAATTGCTGTAAACGGCAAGTTACATCTTTTAAGGCAATATACCTCATTGCTGAAGGCATTACACGTGTTCCCTTTTTAATGTTTTAGAGAATTAAGCAGAGTCCAAAACTTTCTTTTGTCTTCCATCTGGCAGCAGAAATATTCCCAATAAATTTACCAGTGAACTCTATTTGTGACAAATACCTACAGAGTATAGTCCTTACAGTACACGCACTACCTCAATTGCTTTTTCCTCTAGAAAATTCTGTTGATTTTTGTGTACACCAGGAATTGGAAAATGGTGGCAATTACTAACACATTGTAAGTTTTATCTCATGTAAACATCACAACAAAATGGTAGCCTGTCTCCCTTGGAAAACCTTGGGTTTTCCTCATTATTAGAACTTACCTTTATGGGAGAAATTTGGTTATTTTTATGTAATTCAATGCTAAGGCTTCACATGTTTAAGGCTGAAATGATAATGAACTCTGATCGCAATAATAATTACAATGCCATCAAAAACAGTTACCAAACTACCAGAATTGAACAGAATACCATCCCCACCCCCCACCCCCCTTTTTTTTTTTTCCCTGGTGAGTTATTGTACCTGGCTAATTTCTCCAACGGTAGTAAAACCACGAATGTCCCTGCTAGTGACTTGTACTAAACTGAGGTGTGCACGTGTGAAAATTATTTGGCTGTTTAACTCCTTGCCGTTTGCTGCTGCCTGGATGGAGGGGAGCCCAGCGGAGCAGCCTGCTGGGGATGCCCGGGGGTGCCTGGAGCTCCTGGGCCGCTGGCAAGGCTGGACGCCATATTTCACATCCTCAACTCTGCAGAGCCTATTTGGTATAAATTTATGCTTATACCTCCCCCTCCAATCCCCAACCCCCCACCCCAGATTATTTCGGAACCTGAAAAGGCACCTCTGTAATTTACAATTCCTGGCCAAATCAGCATATCTCTAATTGGAAGTAAACAGGGTCAGGGGACAGAGTTACTTTGAAAGTGATATGTTGTTTAACTGAGAAGGCGAAATTTTAGGTTTCAAGTTTGCATATTGCACTTTTGCAGCTCTTGGCTCTTTTTTATTTTCTTTTTTTCTTTTTTCTTTTTTTTTTTTTTTGGTTTTGTTTTGGTTTTTTTGTTGGTTTTTTGTTTTTTTGTCAAGGGAAGACCTTTGTCAGGCAGACACGGTTTCTGACAGAGTGGGGGGCTTTCCTGAGCAGTACATTTTGTATGTACTTGCAGTTCTCTGGAAATAAGGCTGTAATCTGTGCAGCTCTAAACACACGAATGTAAACATTCATCTCAGAACAACTTCAGTAAGCAGATTTTTCATGACCATCGTAATTTCAGCAGAGCGGTTAAGTATGCAATGCACCTTTTGCAATTGGCAGCTTAAAGTGATGTGTGTGCATGTGTGTGTGCCTGTGCATGCAGGGGGGAAGGGTAACTACACTGAAAGGCAATTGTTTACTCTTTCTAAATATATTTGGCTGCAGGTATTCTTAGACTGGGCCTTTTACAATGAGAGGAAAACTCCGGTGTGGATATAGTAAACAGAGCTGAAATCAGTTAGTGACTGCTTGGAATATTTGGAGACACGAGGGGTTGGGACAGGGCATCACAAAAGGCAGGAATTAAAAAACTGAAACCCTGGCAGTGGATTGCCAGCAGAAATGTTGACTTTGAGTCACACAGTAAACATTACATTGTTGCTTTGTTTTCCTTTTTTGATTCGCGATAAATTATTCTCCCGGGATTGATCGATGAGTGGAATCCTTAAAATTTAATTTGTGAATGATCTAGTATAAATAAAATGCTAATCCAAAGAAAGAAACCAGCAATTATTCATCCTAAACTCTACTGATTCAGCAACTCAATTCTTATTGCCTTTCTCAAGATGCAAACTTTTCAGGCTGTTTTCAGAGTTGCTGTATCTGTCCTCCCCCCACAAGAGATACCTTCCCTTGTCCTCAGTTCTGCCTTCACCTCGGCCTCCAGCCTTTCTTTTTTTTTTTTTTTCCTCCTTCCCTTTCTTTTGCAGAGGTTGAGGGGGAGGGAGGGAGTGAAACAGTTAACCTCTTGAAGCGTATTTCCTCCAAATAAAAACAGTGAACTTACAAACGGAGAGGAAACCACGGATAACTCTGCAATAATTCAAAGTGTTTAGGAATCAGGAATTTTTTTAAACAGTGTTTTTAATTGAAAATAAAGCTAAAGCATGCTTTTCAACAGTGCAAATTTCCATAATTTTGATTTACTGCTTCCATCATCACAATATATTATACCAGCATGTCTTACCGAGGGCTAGACTCTAGAAGCCTGCCTGTTTGACTATTTCGATATTAAGTGCAAATATAGATAATTGCCTCTGATTGTCACGTGCAGTAGAAATATTTCTGCTACATAGAGAGGATGGCATGGCAAAAAAACCCACGACAGCAAATTTCAAGAGATGAGGATAGAACCGGGAAGTGTAACATGGTTGAATCGCCTGAGTTTTGTTGCCAAAAAGCTATGAATAACATGGTCTTCTCATTTTGTGTAATCTTTCCACTTACGGCCTCTCATTTCACTTTCTGTGTTGTATTTACTGCTTTGCTATTTCCTCCAGCCAGCATGAGGGGCTGGACCATAAATTGTACTGCTGGCCGGGCAAATATTTTAGTTGCTTTGCAAGTTTCTAAGGGGCATGTTCAGACCACAACTTAAGTATGACATTAGTGGATAACAGTAACCTTATTTAAGACCTCTGGGTGAAACAAAAAGGCTTCCCAATTGCAAAGAGTGACTGTACAAGTAAGAAGACACCCTTTTACCAAAAATAGAATTCCACATTTATTTACTGGTTTCAAATGAGGCAGCTTTTCCCAGCGCTGGGGTCACAGGCGGACCCCAGTCTTTTCCAAACCGGAGAAAAAGGAGTAAGTGCAACTGCTCTTCAAAAAGGACACCCCTGCACCCGAAAACAAAGCTCCCGAAAAGTAGACTGCTGCCACATTGAATTATAGTGAACCCTTACTGTGCAACCATGTAACTTAACAAAGTTTAACTGAATTAACAGTTAGACTTCCATTTTCAAAATCTAGTGCATAAATTTAATGGCTCATTCTAATATTTATTATTCAACCTTTTGACATTTATTTGCAGCAGTTGAATTGAGGTACTGGTGCATTATTAGCATTTAAACAGTAAAGTGTTCCAGCTCTACCATAATAACTGAGTTTAACTTGAGTCTTTAGCCTGAAGTACTCTGTGGAATGTAACACAATAAAAAAACAAAAACAAAAACAAGAACAATGCAACAGAACAAACAAATAAAAAAGCCCAAACCAACAACAACCAAAAAAAATTCCCACCAAGACCCCAAAATAAGGAAAAAAACCCCCACTGTTGAAACGGTAAATAAAATAGTAATCCGGTATCTGTCTTCATGATGTGATAAAACAGGATTCCAAAAGTGTATAGCATTAATGGGTTTGTACAAACCATGCTGCAGAGTTTAAAAAAAAAAAAAAAAAAGGTAAGAAAGTTAAAGGTGGTTCAAGAAAATATTTTCCAAACTACTTTATTAATTAAATTTCCTGAATTTGTGGCTAGGTGGAAGAGGTATTGCAGAACCGCCCAGCTGCCATTTCCATACAGGATGGGCCTTGTGAGGTGGTTGGGAATCCTTAGTGGTGTTTAAGGAATAAGCTGGCAACAAATCCCCATCATTGCCAATAATTAGTGATGGTGGACAGGGAAAATTTGCCATGAAATTAAATGGCCTTTTCACTGCTGATGCTACATTGCTGGCTACCCTTTTGCGTCTATTGTTAACTGTAAAATCATCCAGTGTTCCTTCATGTGTCTCGATTTTACCTGTAGGACGTGGGCTTCGAGCTGATTTCAAATTTGGTTTGACTGGAGGAGTCTGCAGTACAGGTCGCTTTCCCAAAACCAGGGTCCTGTAATTTTTTCTCACCCTTGCTCCAAATTTATACTCCCCATCCTCAGGTTTTGGAGTACCTAAAGTGCATGAGAGGACCTGACTCTGAGTCAGTGGGTTTAAGGAAGTGGTTTCTTTCTCAGTGCATGCAGAATCTTCCTTGGCTGTTAATAAAGCGTCCTGGTTATTACTCTCAGTCACACCGTAAAACTCATCCTTAGTATCATTGCACTCACACTTTAGCTTATGTGTTGTAAGATCAGGCTCATACTCGTCGTTCGCACTGCTGTCCTCTATTTTGATTTTAATGCTGTGCAGGAATGGCAATGCCTTATTGCCTGTATCAGTGCACTGGAGCTCAGCTGCTGCTGCTGCCCCTGGAGAAGCAGCATCCTCCGCAGGATCAGTTTGTAAAGAGGGCAAATCCGTGGCAAATTCAATACAATGAGGGATTTTGGAATCTTTCTCTGAATTTGCTGCTGCTGATGAAGAATCATTATTTAAGAACCTAGCAGCTATTGTATTGTTATCTGCACGGTGTGTAGTAGTTGCTTGAAGGCATTTCCTTGCCTCTCTGAGTATTCTTTGTTGTGGAAATGCATTGTTTGTCTTTGGGCTAGGTGAAGAGGCCCCCTTTGCAACACAGTTAATTGTTAGGTCAGTACTCTTGGCATTATTGGAAAATTCAGAGTGTGGGAATGTGAGTTCGGATACCCTATCATCTCTTATCTCCGCGAAGCAGCTCCCCAGGCCGCCGGAGCAGCGCAGCGCCGGGGCGGCGGGAGCCCAGCCGGGGCAGCCCCACTCCTCCGGCAGCTCCGGCTTGACTCCGCCGGGAGCGCCGCGGAGGGCGGGCAGTCCGCCGGGCTCCGTCGGGGCCGGGGGCCGGGAGGCGGCGGCGGCCGCCAGATGGTACAAGAAGTTGGCGTGGACCACGCCGGGCGGGCTGCAAAAGCTGGTGCGCCTGAAGCGGATGCTCTGCACCGAAACCTGGCTGGAGACCGAGCTGGAGTCGGAGTCCGAGGTGCTGTCCTCCTCCTCCTCCTCTTCCTCCTCCTCTTCCTCCTCCTCCTCCTCCTCCTCCTCCGAGCTGCCCTCGCTGGAGTCCGAGGCGCCGCTGCCCTCCTCGTCCTCCTCCTCCTCGTCCTCCTCCTCCGAGCTGCCCTCGCTGGAGCTGGAGAGGCTGGAGCCGCAGTCCGAGTCGTGGGCGGCGCGGCCCGAGCAGCAGCTGGACTCGGAGTCGCTGCTGCCGCTCTCGGGGAAGGCGGGCGGCCCGAAGCCGCGGGGCAGAGGCAGCGGCAGCCGCGGGGCGCCGCGAGGCCGGCAGGGCCGGGGCAGGGCCAGGGGCCGGCGGGCGCCGCCGGGGGGGCCCAGCGTGACGGCGGCGGAGGCCGCCCCGTGGCGGCGGCGGCGGCAGCGGGCGGGCAGGGGCGGGGGACCGGCGGTCGGGAGCCGGGGCCGAGCCGCGGCGGCGAGCGGGCGGCGGGAGCGCAGGGGCACGCAGCCGCCCACCGCCGGCGCCGTTTCATAGTTTACGGGGGATTTGCAAGGCGCCCGAGCGATTTCTGGGTAGCTGTGGCCAGTGTATTTACTAAAAATGTGAGGTAGATGAGCGGCCGGTAGCAAGGCTGTGTCCCCCGGGCGCAGAGCTTTCCTCCGGACAGGCAGCAGCGGCCGAGGAGAGTCGCTCAGACCCAGCCAAAGTTTGTTCTCCTTCCAGAAGCCGGAGAAGGGGTCGGCGGGAGCGAGCTCCGGCCGGAGATCGGTGGCAGACAGCGCCCGGCTTAGTTTCCTCCGTTTCGTTTTAAGAACCCGTTCGGTTTTGCACGATGTGTATAGGGCTTCCACGTCCTCTCTGGAGATCAGGGTGCATTTGGCGGCGTGGAAAGCGATGGAGTTGATGGCTTTGAGTTTCCTCAACTCCTCCAAGTCGCAGTGATGTTTTTTTACTTTTAAATGATCCATTCGCTTGTGCACGGTAGTTCGCGGGATGTTTTTGAGCAGGTCTGTAAAAACCTGGGAGAGTGCAAACATTTGCTTTCCTTTAATGATGAGGTAGCCGAGCCTCACGCCATCCACCTCTTCAAAACCCGACTTCAGGTCTCCCATTTCGTGAATTAAATTATTCCCAGCATTTGCAGAGAGAGGGAGAGATGAAGAAAAAAAAAAAAAAAAAAAAAAAGAAAAAGAAAAAAATAGAAAAAGCCACACACACACAATCCTCAGCCAGATGCTGTATTTGTCTCAAGGCATCCTGCTAATAAAATATAACAAAGGCTGTTATTCCTGGTGAATGAAGTGCCAAACTTTAGACAAAATTTTAAAAAATAAATTAAAAAATACCGTGAGACTACAATCAATATATAATCTTAAAAATCAGGTTTGCCAAAGTGTTTCTCTAAGTTGCTGCTGAAGATCAGTACCTGTTCCCTTTCATTCCCTGCTTTTCCATTGGAAACTATGATAATGGAATGTGAAGGGAGGAAGAGAAAAGAAATGCAGCTGCTATTCCCGCCGCTGCTTTAGCTACAAATAAAATGACAGAGTGAAGTGAGCTCGTCCGGAGACACCTTCATCAATTAATTCCCCTAAAGCCAACGCTGATTGGACACTCCTGACAGGTGATGCAATAAAAATTGATATTCCACCCCTTCCCCCAAAAAATCTCCCACTAATTAGCATACCCTTATACTGCCACCTCCCCTCCCAAAGTAAATAATACAGTTAGTATATAAATCTTTCTATTAAACAATCCAAGCTCAAACACACTCAGCCCTCTCAGACTTCCTCGTCGCTAGCTTCGGAGGAAGGATTTGTATGCCTTTTCCCCCTATCGTTCCGTATATTTTCAGCCTGTTTTGGACAAACGTTGCTCTTTTGTGCATGCCATGAATTTAAAGGACATAAGTCTGATCGTAGCGATGGAAAATCCTTCGGTAATGTAGCCGCTTTAAAACAGTGTTTTATTCTGCATTGTGTGGAAAATGAAGCTTAGCGAAAACGTGCAGAACAGCCTGGTATTTCCCCTTCTGAGGCTCCAAAGTTAAATGTTCGGTTGTTAACGAGAGGGAGTACTTACATTTTCGAGTTTCTCTTGATTTTCCTCTTCTGCTTAATTAGCTTTTTATAGCCGAGTACTAAGGTTATTTTTGCTGTCTGAATATCACGGGTTCTCGCACCGTGATACTATAACACTTTTAACTGAAATTCTGCCTGTAATATTGCAGGAGGGGGGAGGAGGACGTGAGCTCACGTCAGACCCATAACAAAGCATAGATAAGCCAGAAATGTATACACTTTTCGCGATTAACCGTGCTGGATCACGAGCTGGAATGTCCTATAGTCCCAGAGCCCACGTCAGGATTCCTGTGTGCTGATTGCTTCCAGCAGAGAAAGGAGAATGTAAAATATCCAAGGTGCTTCCAGGAGCCTTTACGTAATAACAAAAAAGTGCTGGAATACACAATGTACGATATTGCATCGGGCTAGGATGCTTCTGGCTCGCAGTTTGCATATTTCGCTCGGAGTAGCCCTGCCGAAGCTTTTTGATGCTCCATTTATAGCAGTCCCTTAAAATCAATTTGAAGAAGCAGCATGAAGGTTTAACCTCTTCTTAGGAACGTTAAATTATTCGAGTGTCAAGAACGAGGATTTCACAAATGTTGCGATAGCTGCATGCCTCTCCCTTGTCACGTTAAAGTGATGCTTGCGGTTTGCACGTTAGGCGCTGCGAAAAAAATCACCAATCTCTGCCGTGCATCCAGTGTTCCGCTGGATACAAACACCAGCACTTTTATGTATCACTGCACATCCAGAATTAGACACATCCGCGAGATTAATGAGACATCTCATACTGCTGTGACTTGGCAAAAAAATCGGCAGAGGAAAAAAAAAAATAAAAAAATCTTCAATCCCAAACGTCAATATCCACTCCGTGTGTTGGCAATATGGTGCGTGGAGTTCGTGTTACCCCGTCAGGTACAGCTAAAAGAAAGCGCATAATCACTCTGTGAAAACGCCGTTTTGCATGCCAAGGCGAAATGCAGGCAAGCCCCCAATTTCACAGGAATTCGAGAGAGAAGTGGGAATTTGGAGCAGTGCATCCGGGAATGGAGGAAGTCTATTCAAGGGAGCCTCTAACTCCGAGAGCTGAGATTTGAAAAGTCAGCCCTGGACTACTGTTGCTCTCCGTGCAGATGTAATCGCCGCTGTTCAACTTAATCCATGTGTGTGCGAACCGCGATGCCTAGTTCTTCCTCTGAAACCTAGGGATAGTATTCCCATCCGAGAAAGCAGAGCTACAGCAAATTACATTTTGTCCTTCGAATTAGAAAAGGATCATTGAGTGGATCTCGTGATATTTCAGCCTTTAAACGTAACCGAGAGGCAGCAGTGAACAATGCCTCGGCACAGCTCAGACCATCCGCGGAGTTCTCCTTCCTTCCCTCTCCTCGCATCTGGATCCCCCAGCCTTGCCTTTCTCCTGCTCGCTCGTGTGAAAGGCAAAAAAAGCAAAGTTTCAAGAGAAAACAGCTGCTGGCGCTAAAAAGGAATCATCGCGGTCTTTCTAGAGCTAGAGACAATAAGGTCGTTTAAAAATTCCTCCTGATGTACTTATATGCTGCGAACACCCCCACCCCCTCCCTACTGCTCTCCTCCCCCTGCTTTAAGGTTAAGGCTATGGAGTCAACAGTAAAGGAACAGTAAACTCCGAGAAAGCTGCTCAGAAGACATTACCCAAAACTCTGATGGGCTGAAAAGTCCTTTATTTGTCAGGTAGTTCAGTGGGGAGGATTCCCGTGTAAATCCACGCGTGCGTTTGCACGGAGGGAGCCACGGGCACCCAGACCCCCACCCACTCACTGCCGGTGATAGCCTGGCAGTGTGATTCAGCAACTATTTAAAAAATGTCATTTATTTATTTATTTATTTATTTATTTAAAAATTCCAGCGCTACCAAATGTTTTAAACTAGTGACGGCTTTTCGGCAAATCTCGGGCTCCCAAAAGGTGCAGCCATGAGCACTGGGGTCGAGGCAGCTCCAGATGTCGGCAGGGAGAAGCCCACGAGAAGTCTTGGGAAATGTCAGGCGCCCAACCTACACATCCCCACCGTATACTTACACTTTCAGTTGCATATCTTTCTCTGCATCTCACACAAGAGAGCTTTGTTTCTTTATTTCTCCATCATTTGGTTTGGATCTTTTTGTGTGCATGTGTGTGTGCATGTGTGTGTGCCTGTGTGCATGTCTGTGTGTATGTCTGTGTGTGTGTGTCTGTGTGTGTGTGTCTGTGTGTGAGTGTGTGCTTTCCCTTGGCCATCAGCACATGTTGTGTATCCGGGGTCGTCTTCAAACAGGCTGGGGGAGATCCTGACAAACAGCCGTCAGAGGCCCCTTGCACACGCACATTAAAGGCAGGGGACTTGAAAATGGATTTGCACGCACACAGGGGATTGCAATCAATAGCCACCAACATTTACGGCTTAGATTGTTAATGTGAAAGCTGGTCAAAAGAATGAAAATGAAAAATTAAAGGTGTCTGGTGTCAATTACATGAAAAGTTATGCCGTAATTTACTTACTGGGATGTATGCCTGCATGTTCATGTGTCCATGTGCATGTGTGTGCAGACCCAGATGTACATGTAGCTATCTCTCAAAAGCAAGGGAGTTTCTTTGTTAATTTTGTGGACTGTGTCACCCTTGCTGGTGATCAAAGATGAACATGATTAAAGGAATGGATGTTTGACTCACATTTCTTAAGATAAGGACGCCCAGAGATGCCCGGTTTTGCCAAATACATACACATGCAACTACAGAGAGTTGTGTGTATGGACGCACACACACACAGAGGCGATCAATCAAATGTGCTCTTTTTCACATTGAGTAGCATGCAATCTGCAATCTACATTCTATAGCCAATAGTATTTCAGTCTTACAACTGTTTGGCCAAAGGATAAACCTCATTAGGAAAGAAAGAGCAAAATAATATTCGCAATACTTTGCTGTAGACCTATTCCCATTTGTTGAAAATCATACACTTTTATTTTTGTAAACTTGTGTTAAAATATATATGCTCACAGGGTACAGCTTAGCCGTGTCATTCCAGAAAGAAAACGTGTGTAACATTTAAAATACTCCTTTTACGTGATGTTTTGATTTATTTTCATAGTATGATTATGTTTAAATACCAGTGCAATTTAGCCTGACCTCTTCCTTCTGCAATGTAGTAATGCACACACCATTTACAGTCTTTTAAACGTTTCACTGGGAAATGCAACAGCAATGTCCACCACCGGTTGTACTAATGGGGAGAATTCTGAAAATCTTTAGGAAAACCTAAGGGTCATATGCGTTTTCACACTAGGATTGCCACATTGTTAGAGTATTATTATTATTTATTATTATTTGTTAATGCTGGACTGTGTCTTCAGGGATTGACAAGTATTAAATAAACCTTTTGCTTTCATGATGCTGCGCAGAAATACATATTTCACATGAGAACTTGATTTCTAATACTACACCCTGCTTCTAGTTACTGTTGGGCATATTTTGCTCAAGGAGGACACAGATAGAAAGCAGCTAGAGGCTATCACAAAGAGTCCAGTAACGTAAATATAATAGGGTCAAAGAATAGTATAATAGGATCCTTCTGCTATTTTAAAGTCAGCCAAATGTGACTCTAGAAACTAAAATTTGCCATATATTCTAGTCAGACAATATATCAGAATGTATTACTAAATCTCCTAAATGTGTGGGACAAAGAAATACCAGCCATCAGTCTGGGGGAAAAAAAAATCATAATCTGGCTAACACTCTTATGCCTAGAAGTTTCGGGGTTGTTTTTTCCTTTTTCTTCCATTCCACCCCCCCCCCCCCCCCCTTTTTTTTCCCCTCCTTTCTTCTTTTTTTTTTCTCTCTCTCTCTTTTTTTTTTTTCTTTTTGTAAACAGAGATGCAATGCAGAGTTCTACTAAGTGCTTTTTAAGTTTGTGAGGTTTTTGCTTTTTTTTCATGGGGGCTGGAGTGTTTCTTGCACACTAGAATTTGAGGCAATTTATAATCACTATGGGCTAAGACTGTTTCTTGAATTTAATACTCATGGTAGTTTTAAAATACTTTTTAGCAGGAGTTTCTGGACACATACTACATGCCATGTTGTTTACTGACCCATAATCAAAATGCAGTGACCTTCTACCCTTTTTTTGCCCCTTGACCCATGCTGAATTCAATGCAGCCTTTATAAATTTGCAAATCCTTGGACGTAAAGGGGATTTGGTGAGGCTTTGTTCTGAAAGGATCCTAAAAGTTTGCATTTTTAATTAGACAAAGGTAAAGCAACAAACATTGGGAAACAAGATCCTCTCCTGCACATAGGTGATCACTCTTAATTTCTACGGTGGGAAATTACATATTAAAAAACGTACCCTGCAAACTGAAAAGCAGTTGCAAACGAAGGAGATCAGGAGGTTATGAATTGCACCAAATTAGCAATGTGGTACAAATCACTTTCATGACGTAAGGAATAGCCAAGCCACAATCTTCCGGCGCTCCTCATCTCCAAGGACCGTGCGGCTCCTGGTGACCCGGGGAGAGGGGCGAGCCAGCGATTTGATCTGGAGCTACAGGCGCATTCCCTTATCTCCTTTGCTATCAGTCAGTTTAAAGGACACCGTAATTATGATGGTGATAAAACAATGCCCGCTTATGTGTGCTGAATAAATAAAGAATGTTTACAGCCCCAGAATGTTTCAATTCCAATTAAACGCTATCAAAGAAAAGCCCCTTTTGCTCCCTCCCTTCTCCCTCCCTCTCCCCCACGACTCCCTATTTACCTTGCTGGTTGTAATATGGCCCTACGAAATAAACCGGCCTTCCAGTTTGCCATTAAGGCCACATCGGGAGGAGGGGGAGGAAGAGGAGGAGAGGGGGTGTGAGACAACATGTACTCCCGGTCACACAGTTACTTTAGGTCGCCCGCATCCTCTCTTTTCTTTAAAATTTATTTTGCTATTTTTTGTTTATTTTTCAATTGGCAAAGGCATAATGATGCAGGGGGAAAAGACACTTAAAGATCCTGCTCCAACCACCGGTCGAGGGAGTTGGGTTAAATTAATCCAGCGCCCTTGGGCACTGGAGGAGGGGGTTGTCCCCCCCATCCCCGGCTGCCACCCCGCCGGGGCCTCGGGGAGCGGGGTCTCCCTGCCGCTCCTCTTCCCTCTGCAGCAGGGAGCCTTGGAAACGGGAGCCTGGAAATGCTTCCCACTCACTAAGACACAAGGATCATTTCAAATATTCATTGTATCAGCAAATCTCATCGTAATCAGATTAAAGCAAGGTTTGGGGGGGAACTGCGTGTGTTTCTGGGTGTAAAATGCCGACTGGACTACAAAGAGAACAGAAAATGGGTTCCTCTCCCCCCGCCTTGGTTGCATGGGGAGAAAAAAGAAAAGCAGTAATTTTTGCAGAAAAGGGACACTTTAAAAAACTGTGATTCTCCCCGTTCCACCCCGGGTAGCATATTCCTCAGAGGTTGTTTTCCTTTTAACTTTACGCTTAGCATTTCTATATGATGCTCTTATTTACTTGTTTTAAACTACAGAGACTATTCCCGCTGTGGAATACACTGAGGTAGATTTTCTTCACGCCAATTTGCTTTTAGCTTATCTCAGCCGAGGGAACAGCTTTTCTACATTCAAGCTTTAAAATGTGTATTTCATTGAGTTGTCTGGGGTGAGATGTTTATATCCATTTTGTGGAAGTGAGTGAGGATATGAGTATATTTTCAGGTCTGCTCGATAGATGCAGGCCCTTTTCCTTTTGAAAGTTTAGACCTCCAATACCCTCAATTCTACTGGCAGAATTAGGATGGACTTGGAGGGTCCTAAACGTGACCATTCACTAAGGCGGGGGGCTTGAAACAACGTGCTCGACAACTTAATCTTACACTAAAAAGAGCAGAGTGTAAAAGAATGGAATACAAACTCTCCCGACATTTGTAGTCGCTTCCAAAGTGGACCGTGCATTTTAAAGCTGATGGGAACGTGTGTGTTTTGGAGCAAAAAGAAGAGAAGGTAAGTGTTTATCCCTTGTATCCGCCAGTTCGGGTAGAAACAATGAAAGAACAAAGGGAACCACTTCTCCGTGTGAACATTTCCCATTTTCCTCCTCCGTTTGAGCCTCACTGCGAGAGGCTGGCGAGGGGGATCGCTCCAGCTTTACCTTTGGCGGCGGGTCGGGGGTGCGGGGCCCGGGGAGAAAGTTGCGGGGCTGTTCAAGTCACCCCCCGTTGGTCGCCGGAGCCCGCCGCGAGCAGGAGCTGCAGATTCCATGGCTCTGGACTCACCGGACAGTCCCCGCGAGCCGCGGCCGGCGGGAGAGGGATCGGGGCCGGGACCTTTGTGTGCGGGCTCTGCCCGGCCCCGGGCTGCCGGCGACAACGGAGCTCCCCGGTGACTGCCGAGGCGGTGGGAGAGGAAGCGGAGGTTAGGAGCCGGGGTAGGAGGGGGTGCGGAGGGAGAAAAAACCCCCGGAATTATTTGCAAATCCCATAAATCGCGTGTAAGAGCGGTGGGGGAGGGGCAGGGGGCGAACAAACACCGCGCGCGCTGGGCCTCGCGCGGACCGTTACAAGGGGCGGCGGCGGCCCGGGACACAGAGACACGCACGGACAGGCACTCGGACACACGCGGGCAGACACGCTCCGTGTTTACAGCCGCGGAGAGCAGCACGACCCCGACCCGCCGTGCGGGACAGGCCCGGCCCGCCCGCCATTGGCGCGGGGGCTCTCGGCCGCTGACCTTTCACCCCCCCCATCCCCGCCCGCCGCTTCCTTTGCTGCCCCGACCACCTTCCTACCCACAATCCCCCGCGCCGGCCGCGCTCGTGCCGTGCTCGAGCCTCCCGCCGCTGCTCCCCCTCCCCCCGCTCCGTTCCCCCCGGCATTCCGGGAAAACCCGGGGGCGGCGGCGCCTCCCTCGGGAAGCGCCGGGGCGGGATCGGGGTGTCCCTGTGGCGGCGGCGGTAACGGCCGGCTGGGGGCGGGGCAGAGGCGGGCTCGGCCGCGTTTGAACGGGAGCGCCGGCGGAGCCCCGCGCAGCGCGGCGGGTGCCGGGGGAGGGACCGGCCGGGAATCCTGTCACCTGCGGGGGAGGGGGATCGCTGACCACGCGATGTGCCGGGAGCCCCCTTGGCCGAGGGCTACGGGGAGCAGAAAGGCGGTCTGAGGTCCCTGCCTGCCCGCGTGTTGGGAAGGGGATTTGCCTGTTGAATTTCATCGCTGGTAGACGTTAATCTCGTGTTTTAAAGTACCTTGTCAGTGGCTTTAAGGAAATCAAACGTGACATTAATCAAATCACACAAATGTAAACATTTATAAGTTAAATCCTAATATTATGCAATTATTTAAATCGAGCCGTGGTTTTTCCTCAGTGTCATGTTGTAGCTCCCACTCTCTTCTTCACATGCTTTGAGTTTTCTGCTGGATCTCGGTATCTTGGTGTCTGCTCCATGGAGTTCTGAGCGTGGGGACAGGAATGCACTGGGCTGCAGGTGGCAAGGGACTGTAGGTTAAATATCGCCTGGTCACCTAACCAGGCCCATCAAGGTTAAAAAGAAGGACGCTTCTGTGAATCTGAGGACAAAATCTTCAAAGAATACCTTGCATTGGTACAGTTGCGGGTTTTTTTCTCCCCTGTGGGTATGTGAAGCGGGTGATCCCGTGCACAAGCTGGACAAGGATGCTTGGGTGGCTGGGATGTGGGCAGAGGTTCCTTTGTAGCCTCAGTGGGATTTTTAGGCGAAGTGACATGTGAAAGACCCATTACATTGCGAAGAGGGAACGAGGGATGGTGGGCAGCCGGGCTTCGACGGCAGGCACAGCACGAAGGCAAGTTTTGGGAAAGGTGAAGATGGCAGGCAGGACACGCTGGGAAGCGGCCAGCGCCGCGGGCAGTTGGCCGCTCCCCGTCTTCGCCCTTCGTCCCGGCCATTCCCGTTCGCCTCTCCCGGCGGGGAAGAGGGGATTTGGGGGTCAGGGAGGAGAACAATGCTGAGCCGCCCTTTGTGCGCAGCACCGTCCCCTGAAGGGAGGGAGCGCGCAGTGCAGCGGGGCCGCGGCGCCTCTGTAGTGCTGCCGCTCTCCTGCGGGCAGTGCTCGCGGCATGCGGGGCAGGAGCCCGGGGCAGCGGGATCAGGGCTCCCATAGGCCGCCCGCCCGACCCCGGGATAGGCTCAGGAGCGGGGCTGGCGCCGCGCCAGCCGGGCAGCCCCGCTCGCCGTGCGGGGGCGGGAGAGCTCGAGGGCGAGCGAGTGGCTGCGAGACTAAACTCGTGGGTGCCCTCGGCAGCGCGGCGCGGGCACGGGGGATTCCAAGGGTGAGCGGGGGTCTCCCGTCAGCGGGGCGGGCTCCGGGCAGGCCGCCCCAGGGAGCGGAGCGGCGCGCGAGCCCGCAGGAAGCGGCGGCGGGGCCGGAGGAAGCGCGGCCGGGGCTCCCCCTGCTCCCGGCGCTCCCCATTGTTCCCCGGCCGCCTCTTTTCGCGCCGCTTTCCGCCGGCGGGGAGGAGGGAGAGCCCCGGGCCCCGCATGCTGTGTGCTCGCAGGCAGTGGCGCGGGGGGACCCGCCGGGAAACCGGGCTCATGAGTAGAGAGGAGCCTTTAGAAGTGCCATCCACTGAGGGAGCTCCGTGAGGCTGTAGCTCACGTGTTACTTGAAAGGTAAAAACCCCCCAACTACCGCAGCGGAATTGTACATAAAGTAACATCTGTTTCTGGGTGGATTTTAGAGCAGGACTTGTTAAAGAAATTGGGAAAAACTGCTCCGACCCACTGGATTTGGATTAATAAATGTGGCTAAAGAGAATTTTGGAAGGAACTATTCTTAAATCTGTCTATAAAAGCGAAGATTAATCTTATACTGTTTTTCGTATAATCACCATGATAGAATATTTTCCCCCCAAATGATTGTTTTATGTTGGTTTGAGATTTTAAAAGATTTGGTTTATAGGAAAAATGTTGCATTTTTTTCTCCCTGAAAATAAGTAGAAATTACATTTTTTTTCAGTACACCATTTCAGACTGAACTTTCTCATGTATTTCCATAGGGGAAGAATTAACTAACTTGATGTTCAAGAAAATTTCCAACAAGTGCCCTTAATCGTCTAAGAAAAAAAAAAAATGTATTTGGACATTGTTTCTGGAAGATAAAATTAAAACCTGTAGGGACTCATATTTGTGATGACGAAAGAGTTTCTAGAGAACAGGTTATTTTAAGAAAATCCTTTCTAGGAGAATTGTGATTATTTTTAGTGAGTTACCGCCGAATGCTTGTGAATTTATTTTAAAATATTAGAAGCGATATCTAGACTTTTAAAAAAAATAAATATATGTCAAAAAATTAACATTTATCATAGATGGTGATCAGTAAGTAAAAGAGATTAAAGATTGATGTTTATAGATATCACTTAGCTGAAAATAATTCTGGAGTGACTTTTCTTTCCCCATGCACACTTGGGAAGTTGCATGCTTGCAGTCATTGTTTAAGATAATGCCGTTTGGGACTTTTCTTTCACTCTTGGAAAACTTGCAGGCTTTTGTTGGACTCCTCCAAATAAAAACTCAATTCAGTTTAGATGGTTAAAAGCATGCATATTATTCAAAAGCTGAAGATGCAAGTAATATACAGAAAACACCACCCTAGTAATATTTAATGGCATTAGCTGTAAGATCGAGGAAAAAAAGATTTTTGTTTTGTTTTACTTGTCCTGCTTGCGTATTCCGGAGATGCATTTGCTCTTGATTGCTGCTTGGGAATTTTCAGAGGGTTACTACAAATTTAGAAAGTGTCATTCAAAAGGATATTTAATACTCTTGCATTTGCTAAAACACTATATCTCTATTTGAAAATTATCTCATTGAAATGGAAGATTGTAAAAAATAGGAAGAGACCTTTTGTTGCCATTATTCATTACTCTTTATTTTGTATTTGTGTGGAATGTGTTGACATTTTTTATATATTAATTTTTTTTCACAGAGGAGCATTGTTGTTACTTTTAATTGGGAAGTACCATGTTATAGAAATTACCCACATTCCCGACTCTGAAGTACCGTAGTAGGATTGACAAAAAATGATCCGAGGCTTGTGCGCTTAATTCACCAGGAATGTTAAGCTTCCCATATACACCCTATGTGGTCAAGTTAGAATTTCGCTCTTAGACAGATTTTAATGGTCAAAGTTGTACCTGGAGGAAACGTATACATGTATATCTATATGGAATTGAAATGAGATGGTAACTAGCAGTGGGAATGCAGCTCACTGATCGAAAGACCTTTTTTTTTTTTATTGCATTTGGCAACCTCTTTCTTTCAGAGACACAATACAATTAATTAACATATTCTGGGGCGTGTTTTTGAGATTGGGAAGTGGTGGCCCCTTGTTGAGAAGAAAACACTTTAAATAAAAAAGTAACATTGTCTTGTCCAAATGGTAGTGGGAAAAGCAGAGTAGTATTGCTTATCCAGCCCACGGATGCGGTTGATTTACTCCAATTTGCTTTAGCATATAACAAACCAGCTTTTCCTTTCCCACGCTTATATTAGATATATGTATTTTGTTTATACAAACCCATCTAAAATAACTCTGCATTTAAGAGATTTGATGGGAAATTCAGCATGTTGTTTCTCGTATTTAATACGTGGTATAGCTACCATTCCTGAATTGAAATCAAATAAATGTGACCAGTGACACAACACAGTATCACAATGCCGATTGTAACACAACAAACATGAAAAGAAGGCTATTAATTTATATGGAATGTTAATTTAGCAAATCCTACATAGAAATATGCCAATAGAAGTAATCCGAGGATTGGTCTTGGAGTGATGCTATTTACGTGTATTTAATATAAATCCAATGAATTAATACATAGCTCATAAAAATCCGAACTTTGAAATGAAGTATTCTTCTTCGCAGAAAAGCCCTGCATTACATTTAAGTTGCATATAATCTACATTCCAGAGTTTACTAACCCAGCTTTTCAGGGCTTAATACAGCATTAATAGTCAGTATGGTTTGCTAGAAGTTTATTTCAGGTTCTTTTGTATCATACTGTAATTATCATTACTTTGACTTAACTCATATAATAATGTGGTTAGCATTTAAATGCTTTTTTAATGTAGAGTATTATAAATTAACTGTCACATTTAACTTCTTTAACTTCTATCACTTAGGGAATGTTAATTTTTTAAAAGGAAATAATCACTGCACTTAAAAGCATCCTGTGCTAGGTTTCCTTTATTTAGAATTTTGATTTGAGATTGTTCATTCAAAGAAAATCCCTTGTTTCATGTTTACTGTAAACCTCAGACTGAAATTAACATTTAAATGCCAGCACTAGTAACAGAAGCAGTACTTGAAAACCACCATTTTATCCATTGCTGCTAGCTAAGTGGAATTTACCAAACTCTCCAAAGGTGATAATACAACTAAAAGCAAGAAAATGAATGCAATAGTTGGTGGAATTATTTCCCCCCCCCCTTTTTTTTTCAGTCTAAAGAACTACAAAATTTGTAAATATGTTCGCATAAAAGAAAATAGCACAACATATGAAGAGGCATGGTGTACAGGAGATGCAGTGACATGATGTCCAATGCTGCTACCTGTACTTGCATGACATGTAAATATACAGAGCAATGCAAATTCCTCATCACCAAATGACTACATGTTAAATGTTGAGACGTCTAAATTATTCAGTACATGGCATTTGGATAGATGTTAAATACAGATTTTAGCAGTGTATTAAAAAAGAGGAAGAGGAAAAAGAAACTTTACTCTTTCTCAATACAATTTAAGAGTAAGCATGTAAAGATATATTTGCTTTATTAATGTGGGTTCTGTAGACATGCTGTATCCTTCATAACTGAACGTGGATAGAAAGAAATTGTTGGATCTAAGGCAGACTGCATTTAAAATGCACTGTGTGCAAGGGTCAACACGTAAGAGTTGCATTTTATTTTGTGTAAAGTGACCATTTCACTACTGCCTTCCCAGAAATGAAGCCAATACCCATGATTAGAAGGTATTTCAGTGAATGCTGTTAATGATTTAAAACCACATAAACAAAAGGCAGACAAGCATCAATGTATTTTAAATGGATAATCAAGAGATAGATCATTCTACCTATTGAACATCACTAAGCTACTGCAATTTTTCTGTTTTCAGTTGCATCTGTTTAGCTGCAGCATGTATCTTTTTGCACATAGGAAAAGATCACAGCTTTCTCAACAAAGACCCAGTCTGAAAATGGAGTAAAAATTACTGTGAGAAGTTTGCTTTCTGGAAGGAAGTGAGTTTTCCTGCTCTACAGCTCCAAGTCCCATTATCAATTTACGTTTTCTAATATAGTATGCATTTTATATCGAGTCTGTTATTTTTTTTGAAGATTCTTCTGGTGATTATATTCAACTGGTAATGTGGCTTTGTAAATTAAAGACTTTTTCTTGTGCAGTGCTTGTTTTATTCACTAAAATTACAATTTGATTTTGCACATTTTAAGGAAAAAAGGTGACATTTAAACTAAGCATTCAAAAACCTTAGTTTTATTGTTACAACTGCTTATTTTGTAGTAAAAATGTGTATGTCTATTTTGTGTATGAAACTGAAATGCTATTCACTATGCTAATGTTTTCTTGAGGAATGCCTTAAAGTTTTAAAAACAATTTGCAATTGGAGAGTGTAATTTTCTTTCACTTACACATTCATTCTGTTTGTGAAAGTATCTAAGAAAAATTGAAACACAGAATTTTTTTGTAAGTTTCTTATATTCTAACTTATTTAGCTCCTAGATTTTGTAGGTTCCTTTAAGTGAATTGGATTTTTTCCTTGTATTTAGATTAACAATAATATTGTTCAATGAATTACATTCTTCTCTAATTATTAATCTCTTATATATCAATAAAAGAAGGACAGGCTTCCTTTTTTAAAAAAGGAAGATTGGCCTTCTGTGTCATGTCAGTGCTTATTAAGTACTACAATCATAAGAACATACATGATACAAGATTTTATGTTCTGATTCCATAGCTGTTATAGGCTTAGTACTTGCAGTATTTATTTAGTGGTAATGCATTTCTTTTCCTATTTTGCATTTCAAAGGTCTTCTCTAAATGATTGTTTTACAGAACTATCAAGAGGTTATCTAAATTTTTCAATCAAATATTACACAGTACCATAAAGTGGTAGTCATGGAGTTTCCTTCAGTCCATGTACACTCTTTCTATAGAAAGAATTAAGGAGAAATCTATGAGAGGACCACAAATGTTTCATTAAATAATTGAATGTATTAGGCTTGACTAAATTTTAACCAAAGCAAAATTTCGGGCTGTTCAATACTGAGCTGATGTGTTACATGGTGTGAGTTTAGAATATTTTTATTTGAAAACTATACAGTAGGTTCTTCACAAATATACTCTTGTTGCTATGGTGCAGCATTAATCAAGTTTTTGCAAAGTAATTATTTTTTTCTTTGGTGATGCTTCTTTATAAAACTAAAGATTGAGCTTTAAAATAGCTAACATTAAAAAAACGATGCTTGGGAATTGATTGTACTAGTTGCTTTTCATAGAAGAAATTGCAGGAAGACCTCAATGAATTAAAAAAAAAAAGGTGAGAAAAATTTACAGTTGTTTGTTACAATACATTTACTAAATGTATAAATTCATCCAACAAAAGATATTTAATGTATTTTTATTTTAAAAGGATATTTATTTTAATTTATATGTCAGGGAAATAAAGGATAGATTTGCTGCTGTAACATGACTTTTTTTTTTTTTTTGTGTGTACGTTAGGGTTAGCAGAATCATTGAGAATGCTTTTTAAATTAGATGTCATTTTCTTGACAAGAATGAAGAAGGGCTGTGACACTGTATCTATCAGTTTCAAATAATTTGCGTTTTTTTAAAACACCAGGATATATTAATTGCTTTATTTTCTTACAAAGTAATTGCTTACACCTGCAATTTTCAAGGTATTTTTATGAGCTTTTAAAGTAATAAAAATAGTGTTTTAAGTATGTTTTATAACAAATAGTTTTATTTTCAAATTTGTGTTCTTCAGTGCTGATAGGACATTTGGTGCAGGGTGTTTTTTTTTTTTGAGAGCAGTCTTTGATTTTACACAACTGAAATATACTACATTCCAGTCTCCTCCCCCTCCATTTTTTCACATATCTTAAAAATTTCTAAACTCTTATGGCTATTTGGAGCATATATTTACGGAGAAATGCTTAGAATGCACCCCAAATGTCTCCAATAATCTCATGTTTGGTTGGGCTTTGCATGTGGGAAGCTACCTCCATGATTCTTTTTTGGCCTGCTTGCTATTCTTCCTCTATCAAAATAATTTCACTTAAAACTTGAAGGAGAGAAAAGAGCCTGACCTAAGATATCCTGAATACAAACTGCAGACTCAGATGTCTGCAGGGGGTAGAGTTGTGCACATCCCACCTCTCCCTTCCATGTAGCAGTTCGTTAACTAATAAAACATCTGCACTTATGTACAGGGCTATGACCATGTATAAAATACAATCTGCATATGTGTGGGTCTAGGCAGTGCTGTGTCCAGGAATGTACATAATTCAGTAGTGATTTGTACAGATATATGCTTAAACTGCCCTTGCAAAATCATGGTGAAGAATACAGCCCACACACAAATTCTGCTTCTCCGCCCTTTAGCATGATAATGAAGATGAATCAATAATATCTTCCTTGCCTAACACAAAATAAATAAACAAATAAACAAATAAACAAATAACTGCTAGGCCGGGGGCAAGTGAGTGACCAGGATTTTGTAAGGCTGCGTTTAATTTCTCTATGCTGCTCACAATCACCACAATTAGTTCCTTCTGCTACAGGCATACCTGCTTACAATGGAGAATTGAATAGGCTGAGATTTTCGTCTCTGCTGACCACCTCAGCTCGCTCCCCCGTTTTTTTTTCTCCCCCCCCCCCTTTTTAATTTAGAGACAACGGAATTACAGAATTGTTTTACTAAAAAAAAAAAAAAAAAAATCGCCCAGCTTCTAGAAAGACATGTCCACCTCTGAGTAAAAGTAGAGAGCAGCCGTATTGAAGAACATGTTTGTTTTTTGTGTGTCTGCGGCCTCCCTGCTTTCTCTATTTTGTCAGATCTCCCGTTCAGCATCACTTTCGCTGCCGTGGCAGGAATAGCCAGGCTGCGCTGCATCCACGCCATGAGTTTTGAGGGAAGAGGAAAGAGCGGGATTAATAATGCATTAGCTTTGCAGCCCCATCGCAGGGAAAATAAACAAAATAGTAAAAGTTGCGGTGAGGGCAGGCAAGTGGCGTAATAGCGAGAACGCATTAGTCCTGCAGGCACACCGAGGGGATATAAACAGGATAATAAAAGTTGGGAGCGGGAATGCATTAGTCCTGCAGTCACATCAGGGGGAAAATAAACAAGATAGTAAAAATGATTTCGGGGGCGGTGGGGAGGGGGCGGGCATGGG
>NC_031769.1:18162759-18176795 GCF_001522545.3 Parus major | reverse complement strand
TCCGCCTCAGGAGCCGCCGCGGCCCGACCGACACAGCCTGGCCGGTTGGTCGGGCGGGGGCGAGACGAGGCGTTCAGCCGGCGGTCATGGGTCCCGAAGCGCTGCCGCGGCGGCGGTGGCGGCGGCTGCGGCTGAGTGACTGAGGGGAGACCCCGCCGGGGGAGGGAGCAGGCGGAGGGCGAGGCGCGTGTGGCGTGCGCGGTGTTGACGACGGTGTTTTTAACCCTTAGATGGTCTCCAGCGAGCCGCTGCTGCTGCCGGTGTCACTGGAGGGCGAGTTCTCCAGTAGCATGAAGGAGATGATCGGCGGCTGTTGCGTGTGCTCCGACGAGCGGGGCTGGGCCGAGAACCCGCTCGTCTACTGCGATGGGCACGGCTGCAATGTCGCAGTGCATCAAGGTGAGCGGGCAGGCGAGGGCAGCGCACCCGCTCCGGCCTCCAGCCTCGCCACTTCCTTCTTGGTGCTCCCTGTCTTCTTCCCTTGGGCCTGCTTCCTTCTCCTCCCCATCCCCCGGCCGTTTTTCCCCCCTTTTTTCCCTCCCCCTCCCAGCTCCTTCTTTTTACCCATGAAGCCTGTTTCCCTGTTTCTAAGGCCACGTGCTTTCTGGTTTGACTTGCTCTGTCATCTTCTCTCCTTCCTGTCTGTCTTTTCTCTCACATGAGACTTAGTATAGTATGTTGTCCTGCATTATGGCTGTGAGAAAGGAAGGACTCACCTTTCCAATTTTTTCCCCTTTCTTCTTCTGTATGTTTTCCGTGTCTGTTTCCCAGCCTGCCTCTGCACCCTGTTAACAGCCTCAGCTGCAACGTTTCAAAGACTCTGTAAAATTGCTTTCGGTCTTTGCAGAACTTGTTACTGTATTCTGGTAGTTATTACCGTATTTCTTTTTTGCCCTGCGTGATCCCTGTTGTCCCTGCCTTTCCCAAGTTTTAAAAATTTATTTCGAGGGGCAGCCAGGAGACAAGGAAGGTTTAGGATTGGAAGAGAGGGGTGCGTAGGAGAGACTTAGCTGTCATGTGATTTCTATCTCTGCCTGCCTTTCCTTGAATGTCATTTGGCTGATGTTTCCTGGTAGATGAAGAGGCTTCCTGTTGTGGTTCTGTAGGGGGAGGGTGCTCTTTGGAATGGCTAATGCTGGATTTGTTTGGCTTAGTGGAGGCTGGTTGGTTGGTTTCCAGCTCAGTTCAGGAGCTGGCATGTTCCCTCTGTGTGATTGTTTTGTTTCTGTCAGTGGGTTGACCTTTTGTGTGAGAGCAGAGGAAGCGACGTTTCTGCTGCTTACATTGTAAAAAAGGAAGTCATCATAACTTTTCCTTTATGTTAGCAGAAATAAGGAGTACGATGGTAGTTTTTCTGTACCAACTCCTAAGCAAGTCACATGAACTCAGTGACAGGCTTTTTGGCTACTTACAGGTGGTGGACAAATTGGAGGAGACAGAAAATCCTAAATCCAATTCATTAATCTGAATGCCTAGTCCGTGTGAAAATGCTACTAATGTGTGTCTCATGCTTGGTCGTAAATTGTGCTGAAGATGATGTAATATAGTAGTTGGTTGTTCCAAGTATATGCTCCCTTTGTAAATTGACAAATGGTGAAAAACAGTAATAATTTAAGGAGATACACATAATAATTGAATTATTTTTGTTAGCATTGGATTGAACACAGAGGGGAGCCTACAGGATCTCTGGAATTAATCTGGTTTTGAATTGGTTTTCTGTCGTCTTAAGAGCTGAGTAATGTTAACCTGCAGGTTGACTGCTGTTGTGGAATCTTAGGATCATGAAGAAGAACACTAAAACATGAATACTTCTAGAAGTCATACCTGAAACAGGTAGTCCTTTTGCATTATCTTGGACATCTTCCTTTGTATCTAGAGCCTTGCTGATATTTTCAGTGAAAGAATTGGATGATATCAGAAGTTGGAGCTGAAGTAGCAGGAACAAAAGTCAGTTATAGAAAGTGTTCCTAGTGTAGAGAGACACACTTCAGTAGGTACAAGAAAATGAACTTCTGTTTTTTAAAGTCATATCCAAGCCTGAATTGGAATCTGTCAGGAAGTATGCAAAGTACTGCTTGGTATAAAGCCAGAAGCCGTTATAGAGGTCTTAAGAAAAGAAGAACTCTGTGTTTTTATTTGTTCTGCCCTTGATACTTTACAGTTTGGATTTTATATGTTATATGAGGTGGTAGAGGAGGCATGTGCACTCTTTTTGTGACCTCTCTGTAGTAAATGTAGTAGTGGTCAAAACTGATGCTCCGTATTTGAAGTACAAACAGCAGTGTTATCTATAAAGCTTTCGTAACTGCTTTGGTTTTGTTATTATAATTATTCTTAGGTCAGAGGAAACTTTTCAATTGTGAAGTAATTGGCAAGTTGTGAAGGACAAGATCTCTTCATGTATTTGAAGAAGCTTTGCATAGTAGTGGAAGTATACACAAAACTCTGTAAATGGTATCATGGTATATCAGAGTGCAAACCTGTGATGGACTCTTCTAGGTACTGGGTATACTCTGTTACCCTGGCAGATATAGAAGTATTTCAACTTTGGTCTTTGCCCAACTCTTGTTGCCTTTGGATCATCCCTATCTCTGAGTAGCATTTTATACTTGTTTCCTACTCTGCGCTGTCACTTGCTGACCTAAGTGTATGATGGCACATTTAAAATCTCCCTCTTAATATATAAAGAGAAATTCAGAGTCCCGCCCCCCGTGGTTAATATAGATGCAATGAAAACAAGTTTTTTTTTTTTCTCTTGTTAAAGAATTTTATTGTACAGTAGAAAGGGCTTATCAGAGTAGTTTGGCCTGTAAGTACTTGAATAAAGTATTTGAAAATCTGACAACTGATCTTAATATGACTACATGTATGTATATAAAATGAAATGATTTCATTGACTTTCCTTCATAGAAATGAAGGTGTATTAGCCAGATGTTCTTATATTACTACTACATTACTATTTTTCATCTCCAAGCTATCACAAAATCAATATATTTGTATAGAATAACTACAAGTTACTAATTTAATCTCAACTTTCTTCATAACTTTAAATTAATCATATTTTTTTCTACTTACACTCTTAAACCCAATTTTTGTTTTTAAGTAACGTATGATTGTTGAGAATTGAGCCTGACTTACCTTTAATACTTTGGGACTATCTTTGAGCAGAATGTTTGGCTCTTTGGTTCCCTGGTTCCTTCACCCATACAAATACTAGAGTACACTCACAGCACATGTGTTCTTGTATTTTCAATCTCTCTGTAACTCTCAGGGTTGCTTGATGAGTGCCTTTCAAGCATGAGCAGCATTGCCAAATGGCTAAACATTTTTTTTCCCTGTGGAATTTTGTAACAAACTTTTGGGGTTGCTTTTATATACTGTAAAAATATAGATGACTGTCTTGCAGATAAATCTACATGTGTGAAAATCTCTTTACTAAGGATTTATGTTGTTGCCTGGCTCAAGTTGCAACTAATCCAAGTCCTGGTTCTCAGTTCAGTTTGTATTTACAGCTCTGTGAATTTTCTGGGGTAAAAAAGTGAACTTTGTTCAGTTTGCTATGGATTTTCTGCTTAAGACCAGTTAGTTTACTTCTAAGAGTAAGAAAACTGGATAGTAAGTGTATGAATAAATGTCTTAGGAAGAACTCAGGTTTGTAAGTTTTAATTTTCTCTTAAAAAAACCTCATAATGACATCATTGTCAGCATCCGTCATCTCACCTGTTTTGCAGGTAAATGAATAGCAAAAGAGGTCACATATGAAACATTGCTGCTTTTGAATGGTTATGTTACTTTTCAAGCTAATGTTGTTTTTTTTTTTTCATTTAACAAATTCTGCATAATTTTTAAAGCTATGCTTGTACTTAGTTTCTTGTACTTCTATGATAGGATTTCATGTGCAGTGTATAGATAACGATTTGGCTTCCTTGACAATTAAAATTATGTGAGGTCAACTAATAGCTTCTTTTAGATCATTTTATTAGTATTGTAGTGCTATTTACGTTTGCTGAAATGTTTTGTCTTGTTCAAAACAGCTTGCTATGGAATTGTTCAAGTACCCACTGGACCATGGTTTTGCAGAAAGTGTGAATCTCAGGAAAGAGCAGCCAGAGTGGTATGTGTTTTGTTTATTAAGCAATGCTAGTTATAATCTTTGTGTGGGTAACATTGACCCAAGTGTTACAGTGATAACAGAAGAGAGCTTTGCTTTCTGTTGTAATTCATCTAAATGCTCTTCGGAAAGACCATTTATCTTATTTTTTAAAAGTGGAAATATATAACTGTCTCTGAAGTATTCTGACAGTGTCAGGGTGTGGGGTTTTCATTTCTTAGGTGGTGGGGTTTTTTATTTGTTTGCTTGTTCATTTTTTTATCCTTTTTTTTGGTCCATGTTTTGTTAATTTTATATGTTTAACACTTACATAGTTAGCTACAGGATGTAAATAAAATCTGTGTCCAATTTTCTTTTACAGCAACCTTAGGTTGCCAGTTAAAAGCTTCAGTCTAGGAACACTCCCAATAAGTAATGTTGTTAATTTCAAAAACTAATGCTTACTTGGAGTGTGATACTTAGAATTGAAGAAGTATTTTCTTTCTGGTTTTCTAATTATTTTATGGTAGATATTGGGTATTCCGATAATGCTTTTTTTTTTTTTTTTATCATGGTTACATTACGTTTTGTTTTGCTCAGACTTGTATGTGTGTTAGATGAAATTGGGTGATGTCAGGCATTTTTAGGAGAAGAGAATCCCATTTCTTCCTGCTTGGCACTTCTTAGTTTGTCTTCGAGCAAAAGATAAACTAAGAGAAGTGAGGATATTTAGAAAGACTCAGCTGTTCCTTTGCCCCTGAAAAAAAATTCATTGTCAGAGAAGGTGGTGCAGCATCTTAGAGCAGTGTGTAAACTGTTTCTAACTTCAAAAACAAATGAGGAGTTAGAGACCAAATTTTTAGTTACTGTCTGTGACTATCAGTGTGTTTACATGACCTGTTTGCTGTACCTATTTCCTTTTCTAATAGAAAGTGCTATAGAAATGGTGACAAGACTTACTGCTGAATGAATTTTTGGCACAGGTCTAAAGAATCTTGTTCCTCTGTTTTTTCCCACTTTGTGCTGCTAACATATTCCTAATGCCCAGGATAATCCCTGGTAATGCCTTAGTTCTTCCAAAGCAGACCTGTTAGTGGGAGCAGGAAGGGATTGATTTTTGTATGCTCTTCAAGTATTTGTCAATTGAAAATCAGAACCCTTTCTAAAGAAAGGCTGTTTCTTTTCCTGTGAGACCATCAGTTGTGTAAAGTTTTAAGAGTAGCATTTTTTACAGTTGCTGAGTTTCATATATACAGCTTGATAACAAAGTTAAAAATACAGAGGAGAGAGAAAGACAGCTGGTGACTACAAGAGGATGATAGGGAATCCTTGTGGTTTGGTTGATATATAGTTAATCCTGGCTTCTTGTGGCAAGAGGAGTGAAAAAGAACTGTCCAGAGTTCTATAATAAAAACAGTGTCTCACTGCATTATGAAAATTTCTTGAGTTTACCAAGAGAATAGCTTTGATAGACTAGTTTACTTTGCTGTTTGAACTGAAGAAGGAGCAGTGATAACTGAATTTTCTGCCTGGTGTATACTGTTTTTGTTTCTACCAAACAGTGTCTGTTCAGGTCAGTAGTTTGATTACTGATTCTGTTTTGAAAAAAGAAATCCCATTTGTAATGTAGTGTAGATTTAAGTGGTTCTCAGGTGAAACCGATTGCATGTGAGATATGACAGCTGAAGTTTTACCAACTATTTGTATATTAGCGAGTTAGAAACATGGTGCCTGCATCTGTGGTGTCTTGCCATTCAGAAACTAAACTCAAGCCCTGACCACATTATGGAAACTAGAGCTTTGCAGTAAGCAGTTTACCAGACCCAGAAGTTTTAACACACTTGCTTACAAAAGTAAACATCCTATCATCACTGTATGAAACAGAAGCTTAGTTTTTCTCTTGGCCTTTTTGCCTATAAACAAAACCAGAATTAAATTAACCATATTACATTGACAATACATCTGCTTGCTTACTTTTAATCTTTTAAACGACCTCAGTATTGCGCTCAATGCATATTTTCCATGCTGATGCTGTCTGTGTTGTGTGTTTTTGGAGTGTGTTTCTTGGTTGATCATCTTTTTTGAGCTTCAGTTGCTGGGCAGATAAATTCATTCTGATAAACAACAGCAGTTAATTACTCACACTAAAGTTAGTCTTGCTTTAACAATGAAAAGAGATGGACTAACTCAGGAGCACATAATGTAAGTTGGTGGGTCACCAAAGAGGTTCACTTAACAGCAGATTAGGACAGGTGGCTTCCCATGTACTTTCAAGTGTTATGCACCAGTGTGTACTGTGTTCCCTTTCTTTTGTGGGCTGCCTCTAGGCTGGTACATGCTGGGTGGGAACCAAAGTGGTGGCTGGTTAACTTCTCTGTTTTTGTTGGTGAGCTGGGAGCCAGCGTCTTGGCTGCTGAATGCTCAGTTACTAGTTGGAAAGCACTGCTCTATGCTGGACAAGTCATTCTGAATTTTGGCTCTAGGAGAGTTACGTTTTTCTCTGTGTGTGAGAGGAAGTGTGACTTTTCATAAAACTGAACTGTTTGGATAATGGATATATTGAGGTGGCTGGTAATTATACTTAGTTTTTAATCATACTTATTTAGTACATAATTGAAGATCGTAATACCAGTACTCACTTTTTACGTCACTGTATAAGTTTTTAACTATTGCTTGAAAAATCTTAGTTTTCTCTAAATCAGCTCATTTATCTTAACTGACCTATGGTGAGCTTGAAATTCAAGTCTCTTCAAGATGGGTGGTGACTGCCCCCAGCTTTGCCTGTGTCAGCACCAGCTGTTATTACCGTGCATAGTGGGCCCTTTTGGTGTCTTCAGATGTACCTGAACTTCTGAGTCAAAAAGCAGGGCAAATACATATTGATGTAGAAAAAAAATAATTTTGAGGTCTGCGTGAGGTTGTTCATCTATGGACTATTACATAAGGAACTTTGGGTCCTGTCTTAAGAAATTGGATGGTGCATGTACATTGTCTAAGGGCTGATAGTTCTGGTACCCAGAGAAAGACTGGAGAACTAAGTTTGGGATTTGTAGCGCAACTGTTGTTCAAAAAGACTTTTTCCCCCGATAATAATCCTGCTGGGTGTCAAACATCTTCCTTGATGATCTTATGTTAAGAATAATTTAAATATAGTATATAGTGGTGTAAAAATAGACAATGTGTTTATGGTTTACTACAAACTACTACTATTCATACTCATCATGAAGGAGCTGCAGTAATCTGTGTGATAGAGATACCAGGCAGGAGTTCACCATTTGTACAGGTAGCTTGTTCAGGCTTGTTAGCTATGTGTAGGTCCTGTTCTTCTGAGTCCACCTTGATTCAGAGAGACCAGGACATCTCTGTACTGAGCTTAAGTGTTAAGAATTCCAGGAAGTTTTACTACCTCAAAGCGTAGCTCAGATGCTAAATGTGAGGTTGGATTGCTTGCATTGCAGGTGAATCATTATGCTGTTTGATCTGTTTCACTGGAATATAAATATCGTAAGCCTGTCCTTGTATCTGGAAGAATCAGTTTGGACTTGGTACAAATTACTCTAAGGTCATAGTGGAATTTTTTTCACTTGGTATTTCTGTGGATTCTTTTTTTGGTGGAGTGGCTTATGAAGTTAAATGTAGTTGTGGTTCAGAACTGAGTCAGCACATTTGTAGGATGCTACAGTTTGTCTAATAAGCCACCTGGATTTTAGTCCTGGGCAATGTGCTGAAGGGGCTGTGACTCTGTGTAGAGCTAGCCACATAAGACTTGAGATAGCATCCATCTGTATCTTAGCTCAGTCTGGCATAACTGGAGTATCTGTGCTTGCACTTGTGTTTCTTAGAACTTGGTGTGGAGACAAAAGGACTGTCATTACAGGGTAAGTTTAGACCATACAGTACTCAGTACTTAAGGGTTCAGAGCATTAGAAATGCAGCTGTACTGTTTACCCAGTTCAGGTATGCTGTGTGCTCATAGCAATAGGTTCCTGCTGGTTATCCTACGAGACCTGAGCTGCACCTGCATCTGCTGCACAGATGATCCAGAATCTGAACGCTTGAATTTTAACATTTTTTAAAAAAATTGTTAATATAACAAGAGTTGGAGCTCTCTCCAAATTCTCTTTTCAAAAAAATGTTTCATCACATTGATCTACAAATTTTCTTTGTAGAGTTGCTCATAAGAGTTGTTTGATATATCCATGCTTTCACACCTCACCCCAGCATTTATGTAGTGTAAAATAAGCATAGGTGCAGTATTATTTGCCTTTTGCCTAAACAGAAAAAGGCAAAGAAGGAGGAACTAGGAATGCAGCTTTTCGATATGCAGACACGTTTGTGATAAGAGCTCTGATACTTATTTCTGGCTCAGCAGGCTGCCTGCAGGGGAGTGGGATCTGTACTTATTAACACCTGTATCTGTAAACTAGAATGAGTGTTGATAAATGTGGTCACAGTACAGGTGAACTAAACTTTATTTTAGAAGAAAACTTGCTGGTTTTTTTTTCTTCAATTTGAGTACTGTACATCAGTATAATATACTAATATACTGTGCAGTCTCTTTGAAGATACCCCTTGAAATAATTCTTAAAAAATGTTGAAATGAATGTTTCTTTAATGTGTATCCATATTTTTCCTAAAAGTACTCTTTATGTAAGAATATTAGTACAGCTACTTTAAGAATATCGTAGCAAATATTACTAGAAGAATTGCTTTAGTTTTGAATGCGCTACAGAAAAATTGATCTATTGCTTTTGTTATTTGTCTGGCTCTTATGAATGATGGCAGTTTAGAAGGCATTAAATATTAGTTTGTAGCTGCATATCTTGAATAAAAAGTCTGCCTAAGGATATTTAGGTAGAACATATTCTATTGTGTTTGTGTGACAAGATTTTGTTAATAAGGGGCCTACAGGAGAGATTTCTCTCAAAAGCTGCCAGAAACTGGTAACTAGTGAGTGATCTCTCCCTGTCTTTATGTTGACCTAGGAGCCTTTTCTTCAATTTCTGTGCCCTGTCCAGCTGAGGAGGGGAGTGACGGAGAGCATTGGTGGGCACCTAGTATCCAGCCAAGTTCAACTTAACATGGTGTGTCTTGTTTCCACAGATGGGGCATAAAGAAGTCAGGATAAGGAAAGTAATTGGGGAGGTAGCAGGCAAAACTTGGACTGAACAGAATTAGAGAAAAAAGTGGAATGATTGTGGCGACTTTGTGTTGTTCTGATTGTGGTGAAGGGGAAAATTTTTATTTTGAAATACTATTGATTGGGTGATGTGTGTTTCTTGTCCATTACATAGATAGGTGACTGTTGTTTGCTTTGTATTTCATGAGTACGAGAAAATATTTTTTTCCTGTGCATATTTTGATGGTGTATGTAGTGAATACAGACCTAAAACCTTACTGTACTGCAACTCAAAATATGAGAGAATTGCAGTTTCTGGTCTTCAAGGTTAGAAGTACAAGTGGTGAAGGTGCTGCAGAAGTGCAGTACAGTTTCTGTGTGCTTCCCTGCCATTTCAAAGTAGGAGTATTAATGCCATTTCTGATTGTGCTTCCTTCATGCTTTTTTTTTTCTTCCTTTTTTCTGTGTACTGCATTTTTCCCTGCTTGTATGCATACTTGTTACTTGGTTTGTAAATACACAGACAAGTTCACAAACTTATCTGAAGCACTTTCTTACAGCAGAGAAAAGGTCTGCTACTTTTCTTCTAAGTTTTCATTAGCTACAGTAAACTGAAATGTACATGTAATTTGTGCAGTAATTTATAATTACATAATGCAGATTATGATTACATAGAGTATTCAGGCTTTAAAACAGTGTTACATCATTCGAGTACTACTTGAGTGAAAATTTTTTAGCATAGATGTCAATATAACAGGTACTTCAGTAAATAGTCCAAAGGTTCTTTGGCAAAATTACTAACCAAAGTGAGGCTAGAACGAAACGTTTTCCCTTACAGGAATTGCATAATCCTTACGTGGAAATATTTTATGACTGTTTGTTTCATTGTATTCACTGGCAGAAGAAGTCTCTAAAATAAACAAGGAGTTCCTCAACTCGTGAGAGAAGCCTTGCTAAGAATTAATGCTGATGTTTTATAGCTAGGAATTTTTAGGATAAAACTGTGGTATGTTGCAGAAGAACATTGAAATGAACCATTGTATATGGTATATTCTTCATGTAGATTGAATTGGGTCAGTTGCATACTTTCAAGATGATAAAAAAAATTGGATGTTTAGTTGGGAATGCAGCCAAATATGACAGGCATTTCTCATAGCCTTCTGATGCTTTATATTGAAGATCAATGTGTGAATCTTTAACTTTATGTATGTTTATAATTTGGATTCTTGCAACATCTAGCAGGGCTTACAAGTCTTAAGTATATGGTAGGAGATTTATGGTTTTGGACTTGCAAAGTTGGAGTAGCTAGATCATAAGACGCTTTGTATCATCACTATGTTACATTGTACTCTACATTATCTCACTTCCAGTTACCTTACATACCTCACTGGGTGAAAGTATGACTAAATGTCACCTGTAGTACTGAGTGGATGGTCTTGGAAGAATGGTGATTTGTATGTTGAGTGCCTCTAATCTTCTTGTCATAGTCTACAAATTTATTATCTATAGTAGATATTTTTGACAGAGCTAACTGAATCTGCATATATTTTTATCTGATGCCTTCATAAAAAGATTTAGGTTGAGTCTTTTTAATTTATCCAGGTATAAACCCCAAAAAGCTTCTGGTAGTCAGTCTATTTTTCTTCTACCTGTCAACTGTCTGCTTTAAAAAAAAAGTTCTTTCCTTCTCCTGGGACAGATGACTGAATAGAGATGGGGCAGAGATTTGGCAAATTTGTCAGCATCAAGAAATGGTTATTTGAAGATGAAGATGACTTAATTTCTTAAGTTGTCAAGTTGCAGAACATAGCACTTTGGAAGAGAAGTACTGACAGCATGCATTCGTTTGCTCTATTAATGATGTCAGCCAGTTGGGGATTCTTGGATGTGGCAGAAGATATTTTGATTCTTGTTGGTTCTTCGTTGTGGTTTATGAATGCTGGAGTCTGGTGTGAATCATAGCAAAGCATTGCAACTTTAATTTGCCTCTTTTTGGGTATTTGACAAATTGTGTAGTTAGCTCCTTGCTGACTTTAGCTTCAAATCATGGCATGGTTGTAAGCTATCTTTATAGAGTCATTTAGATCAAAATAGTGAAAGTAGGTATTTTGTGAGTTTATAAGGCTTACATGGGATTTATAAGGTCTGAAGATACCATAGGTTGAGAATATTTAAAAAGTATATTGCTATCCCACTGTAGTTTAGAAACTGGTAAATAAGGAAGTGTGGGTTTGGTTTTGTAGATAGAAGTCTCTTCTTTGGCTGTGTCAGGTGTTCCTAGAGCAGCTCATCCTTTTTACTGTATTGAACAGAAGAAAAATGAAATAAAGAAGGCAAGTATTACAAAGCATGGACGTTAAAATAAAAAGAATAAAAAGAAACTCTAATGGGAATTTTCATACTACCTAGTTGGTTTTAAAGTAAAAGCATGAAAGAAATTATCAGTAAAATATCAGAGTATAAACATTTGGTGTAGGAAGATAGCCTAAGTTTGGTGTGAGTAGAAGTTCAGTAATTTTCAGCAACTGCTGGAAATGCTTATGAGTTTTACTGGACTTTCTGGAGGCTTCAAGGGCTGAGATGTTGATCTTCCCTGATTAGTCTTTGTACGTTGGCAGTAGTGATCTTGCTTCACTGAAGATGGCTTGAAGCAGAGAATAGAAAGATGAGATGTCATTGCATTCTGAGGGCTGGGGGTAAGCTGTGGCCAGCAGATGCAGATGTGGGTAGTCTGAGCCTATCCTATTGCTGGATCTGTTCTTGTGCTACCTATCTGTAGACTCGCATCTATTGATTTAATTTATGCAAAGATCTAAATTTCCAGATAAAAATATCTTGGCAGCAGTGCTGCCAATTTGCACGACTCTGCAGATTGTCTGCGGGTTTTTGTTTTTGTTGTTTAGTTTTGCAAAAACTGTTCCTTGTAGGCTCTAAGGTACTTGTTTTTCTGTAGCTAAATTTGAGTTAGGTTTTCTATTAACTATAATCTAGTTGTCTGTGGTTCTTAATTTCAATTAGCACACTTTCATTGAGTTGTCTTTAGAATGTGATGTTTCTCTATAGACAGAGCTGTGTTTACATTGTTTGTTCAATACCGTATTTTTCTGAACCTAACATGAATTAATCACTAAATTAGACCAAATTTTTCCAGCTTTATTGGGGGGAAAAGAGAATTTTTCCTATCTTCAGTGTTTTCATTCCAATGTTCATGTTTTATATTTTTGCTTTTATATTCTTTTCCTATTGATGAAAACACACTAGGGTAAGAGGAACACGGAAAGTATAAAAGGAAATTAGAAAATATAGGATTCTTCTCCCTGGAGAAAATTAAATACTAATTTCAGATCCTTTAGGGGAGAAGGAAAATAAATAACAAGAACATTTTGACCTCTGAAGATAATTTTTCATTGAAAGAAGTGAATAAACTTCAAATAGTTATGTACAGGTTGGATGATGTATGTACAGCATTGGCATAACTGGAACTCTAGATGTGATTTTTAATAAAGTTTGTGTTCAGAGCGGTTTTTTTGAATAGTCTTCATTTCTCAGAATATTTACGTTTTTGACAATAGTTATATGTTTGCCAGCATTAAATTGTTTTGCTTTAACTAAAATAACTACCCATATCAAGATCTTTACCTTTTTAAACCAGTTTTTAAATCCATATTAAGATATTATTAGGGTATTATTTGAAGTAGTAGTATTTAAGACTACCTAACATATTTGAAGTCTGTAGGATTGGGAAAGATCATCTTAGATATAACAAAGAATATTACAGGTGACTTCTACAGGTGTCTTTTCTTCCAGTAACACCCAAGGGTGAGACAAAATGTTATGGAACACTGGTGAAAGCAGGTGAAGCTGTACCACAGAACTTGGGATATGAGTATCTGGACACAGTCATTTGTGCTGCAAGCTTCTGCAGCTACTGATAAGTGGGAGTCAGGGCTGCTAAGAGCATCATGGGCTGCCAGTTGGAAAGCCATCGATTAGAAACTAACCCTCTGATCAGTTGCTTTGCTTACCTTTGTAAATATGTCTTTGTGCTTTGAGAAAGTGTGTTGAGTTAGTACATTTTGATATGCACAGAAATACAGCATGGTGTGCTGTAAAACAGATGTTTTTGAAAGAAAATTCAGAAGTAAAGCAATAAAAGGCTTGGTAATTGACTCTTTCCTTCTAGGTTAATCTTAAAAAAAGTCCTAAGAGTTTGGAGAAGTCATAGAACCATCTAATGGTTAAGGTTGGAAACAAACTCTATGATCATTGAATCCAGCCGTTAACTCAGTACCACTGTGTTCAACACTAAACTGTGTCTATAAGTGCCACATCCACATGCCTTTTGAACACTTCAGGGATAGTGATCTTGCCACTTCAATGGACAGCCTATTCCAATCAGCCTGATCACCCTTTCAGTGAGGAATTTTTTCCTAATATCTAATGTAAACCTCCTCTGGTGCAGCTTGAGGTCATTTCCTCTTGTCCTGTCACTTGTTACCTGGGAGAAGAGACTGACACTCACTTTGCTACACCCCTTATCTGAGAGCACAGAGATGTGCTGTTTGTAGATAAGCTATTCCCTGAGCCTCCTCCAGGCTAAACATCCCCATCTCCCTCAGCTGTTCCTCATCAGACTTGTGCTTCAGGCCCTTGCCCAGCTCCACTGCCCTTCTCTGGACTCTCTCCAGTACCTCAATGTCCTTCTTGTAGTGAGGGTCCCAAAACTGGACTCAGGATTCAAGGTGTGACCTCACCAGTGCTGAGTACAGGGGGATGGTCACTGCCCTGGTCCTGCTGGCCACACTGTTGCTGATCCAGGCCAGGGTG
>NC_031769.1:18029360-18162284 GCF_001522545.3 Parus major | reverse complement strand
CCTACAGAGCACCTGGCCAAGCCATGAGCAGCCAGTTTCTGCAGGAGGTGCTGTGGGAAATGGTGTCAGAGGCTTTGCTGAAGTCCAGGTAGGCACATCTAGAGCCTTTCACTCATCCACTAAGTGGGTCACTTTGCCACAAAAGGAGATCAGGTTGGTCAGTTGGGACCTGCCCATGCTGGCTGGGCCTGATTTCCCTGGTTGTTCAGCATATGCCTGTGATGGCACTCAAAGTGATCTGCTTCATGACCTCTCCAGCACTGAAGTTAGGATGATAGTTCTGCAATTCCCTGTATCTTCCTTTCAGCCTTTCTTTTAGATAGGTGTCTCAGTCGCTAATCTCCAGTCAGCTGAGACCTCCCTGGTTAGCCAGGGCTGCTGGTGAGTTGGCAAGCTCTTCTGCCAGCTCTCTCAGTATCCTTGGGTGTATCCCATCCACCCCCATAGACTTGTGGCGGTCTAAATGGCATGGCAGGTCACTGACAATTTTCCTCCTGGATTATGGGGACTCTGTTCTGTTCTCTTCTTCTGTCTTCCAGCTCATGTTTTCACTAAAATGTGAATTAAAATTGCCACAAGTGGATTTAACTATTCTTCTGTTTGTTTAGTGATTAACAGGAGCAGCAGAACAAAATGTTTTGTCTGATAACTTTTAGCTCCTGTTGATGAAAAGAAAATTAGAAGAGGATGAGTGTTTGGGTTCAAGAACTGTTACGCTGCTGGTTGTGTGTAACTTGCTGTTTTTGTTATTTCTAAGTTCATGGATCATGTATTGCAATCTCATATAGTTGTTTCTTTCAGTTAAATACTGTTGGGACTTGGGGTTTTGTTTCTTTTTCTCCTGTTTTCAAGCAGTATGAAACAGTAATTCTGTTATCAAAATGTACTTTGGAGAATAAAAACTGTTCTGGAAGTGTGTCATGCTGGGTATATGCATCTTGACAGGGAATTTAAGATTCCAAATGCAACATTTTGCATATATGGCTGATGCCTGTTGAAAATCTTGAAATACATGAATGTCAGGGAAATATCAAAACAAAATTGAGCAAGAAATCTGTATTGCTACCAACATAAAATTAGTCTGTTTCAAGTATTTGCTTTTTTTTCTTTTGGTTTTTGTTCTTTTGTTCTTTCTTTGGTTCTTTCTTTCCTTTGTTTCTGTAAGGCCATTGGTTGGACTTCCACTCTGATTTGTAGCCAGTGTAGATAATGCGCAAATAATGTAGTTTTATCCCTTATATCCTTTCCTGACCACCTGTCTGTGTTCCTGTTACATTTGTTATCTGTTGTTGTTCTTGTAGCCTTATGGAAAAGTGGCTCAGAGAAGTGATCTGACTGAAAAAAAATAATTCTTAAGTTACTCGTTAGGATTTCCATATAGTCAATTGTGAATGCTTTTCCCAGAGCAAGGAAGACAGTAGAAAGGACACAGCAGGCGATGGTCAGTGATCTTTTGGCAGCACAGTGCAATTATACTACCTTAAAGTGAGCCTGTAGTAAAGTAAGCTGGAACTGCAGCCTGATGTCTTGGCTAAATTTAAGGAACTGTGGTCTGTTTAATCTGCTGTAGATCTTGTGGTATTTAGGTTAACAGGTCACATTGAAAGAAGCGTTTTATTGCCTCATTGCAATGCTGGGAATTCAGTCCTGCAGGATTTTACTTGGTTGACAGTCATTATTCAGGTGAATGGTTCCAATGGCCTAGCTTGGGCCACAGTTCAGTAAATTACTTGCACAAGAATTTGCTGACTTTTGTTTTCTTATAACAAGAGACAGCATATAATGGATGTCCGCAGATGATGCTTTATGAATGTGCTCCAAATTTTCAGAACCCTGAGGGAAGAACAATTTTATATTCCTATTACTATTTTTCTTCTCTCCTGCTTGTATAGTCTTGTCCTTGTCTCTCTTTATCTTCCCTATTTACCATGTGCCTTTTGCTCTTGCCCTTCATTTCAACATGAATAACATAGTCTCTTGGATTGAATCAGTTTCTTTATGCCTTTCCACTTGAAAAATTGGTAGAGCTAGGTTTACCAAAAAGACTTGAAAAACTGTATTTGTTTATTGTTACCTAATGCTGGTTAAGGTAGCTCTTAGTCCTGGTTAAAACAGAAAGGCGTATTTATCTAGAATCAAGGAAGAACACTTTATACCACAATGTAGTGGAGCCAAGTTGGACTGTAACTGATTCAGTATGGGAAGCTGGAATTATTTAGCTTCTTGTTTTACTTTGGTCTTCCATTCTTGCAACTTTTTTCTGATGAGTATCTTTAGTGGACACCTCTGTTCTTTTCCTTTTTTCCCCTTTTTTGTTTTTTTTTTTATTTTTTTTTCTTGTTGTTGATGTTATTATTTCAGTTCTTTATTTCTTTTTGCTTATTTTTACTTTTTAAATAATGGTGAGGGGATAAAAAGTTTTTCTTTTTCTGCATGGATCTCTCATGCTTCTGATTTTAGTTCTCTGCTGGGTGATGTTTTAAAGACTGGACTCCTCAGGAGGCAATGGGTTTTTCATCAGACCCAGGCAATCTCAATTCGCCTGAATGCTAAAGGTGTAGGATCAGTCTTTGTTTACTTAATTAAGTTGCTGTTTATGTAGCTCAGAAGTGAGTTGTGACATGCTGTCAGACTCTTCCAGCTTCACAGCTTTGAAATTGGTTTCACTTTAGTCCTCTCCAGGAGACCTCGTAGTCCAAAGCCATTCCTGCTGAGAGTTCACCCTAGTTCTGCATGGACAGAAGCTAGATCCATGAACTTAGTCTCTCCCACCAAAGAGCTGCAGACATGAGATGTCCTTACACTGTGTAAGGACAGGAAGGAAAAGGATTATGTCATTTTCTACAACTTCATTGTGTTCTTTCAGTCAGTATTTGTCTCTTTATGCTGATCTAATTCAGCTGCCTGTACCTACAACCCACATGCGCTGCTGCACCTCGCTGTATTGGACTGGTGCCCTTTAGCACAGGAAAGGACATGGTTATTCTCTAGGGTAACAATCGGCCTCTGTAGTGTTCATGTTTGCGCTGTTTAACCTAATGATGTTTATCTGAATTGTTGATCTGTCATAGCAGTTTGCCCTATTTGTGCTATGATATCTTGTAGGTGTTGTATCTGCTCTTGCTACCTACTCCCTCTGCCCTGCACAGCTGGTTATAAATTCCCCACAGTGTTTCTGAATGCTCAGACAATAAATCTGTGTCAGAAATCCCTTGCCAGAGATCAAACTTAGAACACACAACTGCAGAAAAGAGCCCTGTTGTGGTCCATGTTCTCAAATATTAAAGACCATCTGTATGGATCATCAGATTATTCCATATACTGTGTTGCATCTTCAACACGCATGATAAAAAGATCAAAATATTAGTCCATCCATTTTAGAATTAGTAATAAAGTGTTAGTTTAAATAAAAAAAAATCTCTTCTTGAGATTCTTGTCTCAAGGCATGAGATTCACTGTTCCCACCTGGCAAAGCTCCTGGCTTTACTATGTGGGGTGTATTGAAACTTGAGAGAGCAGAAATGGGTAATGGAATCTGAGAATGTGGAGGCTGGAAAGGAGTTAGGTTCCTAATAGAGAGAAAGGGAGAAGGGCTCCAGCTAGGTGTCTGCTCTGTTAGCTTACTAGGGTGCTACTTTATTGCAGATTGTAGCCAGATTTCATGGCACCAGAAGTGCTCTTTGTTATCAAAGTGCAAATATCTTTGCAGAGTAACCAATTGTGAGCACCATGAGAGTGCAATTCTGCACTCAAGTTTTCTTCCACTGTCAAAGCATTCTCCTCCAGTTTCCTGTTTTGCATCTCCTCTGATTGGTTGCAGCCAGGACTGCAGACAATTAATGAGGGACCTGAGTCCTTGTAGACATAGGAGACAAATCAGGTGAAGCTGATGAGACTGAATGGAGCCTGCATAAAGGACCTCTTCTGCATAAAGGGCTGGCTCAAGTCATTGCACCTTAGTGTCCTATGAGAAATTTGATTTATTTTGTGATAAAGTTTGCACAAGAAGCTTGCTAGTTCTTTAATTTCTGGTGCTGCAGTGCTGTGGCTCCCTGCTTTCAGTTTTGTTGATGCAGCTGTTTGTGGGATTATACTTAAATTGCATCTGTTATATGACCTGAATTAAAGATGTTAAAATATTTATTTCATTCTATTTCACGGATATGTTCTAAGGGACAGCCCTACAGATAGTTGTGTCAGTACCTGAGGGAGAAATTAATGAGGGGGAGGTGGAGAACCTCCTAAACTGGTTTTGCCACTAGAGAAGAATGTGTGTCAGACTTCCATAGGCTTGCAGAGGTGGGGCAACGTAGAAGCTGTTAACAGCTTCTCTCAGTTACATCATCTTGTCTCATTGGCTTTAAGCTGCCAGCTTGTAGCTTTGCCGTGGGACCAAACTTTATTCCACTGTGACCATCAATACATACAAGCTTCTTTCATTAGGAATCTGATTGAGTGTATCAGAAATTCACTGAAATGAAACTGTTGCTACTGTGTATCTCTCAGCACTTGAGTATTCAATATCTGGAGAGCTGAAGTGTTGGAGATACAGCTCACAAATATACTGTATATGTAGGATTTTGTTGAAAATGAACCACTTAGTTCATTTCAGAGTCTTGACCAAAAAAAAAAAAAAAAAAAAAAGGTGTAATGATCCAAGTCTGCAGGCAACTTGCAGAATGATTAAGATGTTTTCAGTCACTTTTATATCTTAAGTTTCTCCGAAGACTTAATGCTGACTTTCAATAAATTGCTGATCGTTTTAGTGAGTGTGAGAGAGGAGTGAAGCAAAAGACAGAAGGCTGTAATCCTATAGATTCTTCTTTCTGTGTGCAGCTCTCTACGCCAGTGCACTGAGAAAAAAAAAATAGAATTTTTTTTTCTCATTTACCCTCCATTAATGCCTCTTTGCTGCTAATATAAATTTTTTTGCACATGGAGAAAGATAGATAGTCTTACAAATTTATAGGTTAAGATAGTCCTCAAGATATACTTTAACCATATGAATTTCAGGAATGGAATTTCTAGTTCCTCAAATAAGTTTGCACAAACTGTTTCTGAGGCACTTCTAGCATCATAGCTTCCTTTATCTGTTGTGTTGTCAGTTAGCTGGTAATGGAGAATAGCACTGTTCAGGGAGCAGCCAAAAGAACAGGGTTTCCATTCTGTTTGAAGGAAATGGTGTTAAGTTTGTGTCTGATGATCTTGTTTTGCTTAAGATTATTAGGTTTGTATGCTTTGAGTGGTCCCTAATCTGGAAATACATAAAGGTTGTAATATGGTGATTTCTAGGTGTAAGATCCTGTATGGTGGTGTTTCTGTACTTGTAATTTGGAGCATTTTAAGTGGAATTTGGGTCAAATCTGGTAATTTCTGTCATCTCTAATTTGGAATTGGTTCACATGCTCTAGGACACATATATAAACATGATATTAGGAACTTGAAAGGAGTCAGTGATGGAAAAAAAACTGTTCTGTTGTGATCCTGGTGTATGTTGAAAGAATATTACATCATAGATGACTTTGACCCAGGACTGGAAGGGACGCTAAGCAAGGTTGCAGATGATACAAAACTGGTAGGGGCTGTTGAATCCCTTGAAGGCAGGGAGGCCCTATGGAGAGACCTTCATAAATTAGAGGGCTGGGCAGTCACCAACAGTATGAAGTTTAAGAAGGGCAAATGCCAGACTCTGCACGTGGGATGGGGCAGCTATGGGTGTACAGACAGACTGGGGAATGAGAGGCTGGAGAGCAGCCCTTTGGGGTCCTGGGGGTGCTGATCACTGGCAAGTTGACATGAGCCAGCTGAGCCAGCAGTGCCCTGGCAGCCAGGAGGGCCAACCCTGTCCTGGCGGGGTACCAGGCACAGCATGACCAGCCAGGCAAGGGAGGGAATTGTCCCACTCTGCTCTGAGCTGGGGTGGCCTTACCTCAAGTGCTGGGGGCGGTTCTGGATTCCACAATATAAAAAGGACATTAAACTGTTAGAGTGTCCAAAGGAGGGCCATGAGGATGGTGAAGGACACTGAGGGGAAGCCATGTGAGGAGCAGCTGAGGTCTCTTGGGTTATTCACCTTGGAGGAGACTAAGGGAAGACATCATTGGAGTCTATGATTTCCTCGTGTGGGGAAGAGGAGGGTCAGGCACTGATTTCTTATCTGTGGTTACCAATGCCAGGGCCCAAGAGAATGGTCTGAGGTTCTGTCAGGGGAGGTTTAGGTTAGATATTAGATAAATGTTCATCCCCCGGAGGGTGGTTGCACACTTAATAGGCTCCCTATGGAAGTGGTCACAGCACCAAGAGTGCTGACAGAGGTCCAGAAGCATTTGGACAATACTCTTCGGCACTCTTGGGATGGGGCTGTGCAGGAGGATTAAGAGTTGGGCTTTGATGAACCTTGTGGGTCCCTTGCAGTTCAGCTTATTCTGTCATTCTGTGATCAAAGTGCTTATTTCCAAGTGTGGTTTTGCTACAGTTGTGAACTTCTGACCTCATCTTTCTGAGACAGAAAGGGAGGTTGGTTTTCATGTCTCAGGATAAGTGGGAGTCAGCAGAGACTTTGTAGACAACCATAGTTACTTGTGCTGATCATATCTACAGCACTTCTTTCGTGATTGACCATCTTGGTCAATACAGAGAGACCAGGAGAAGGAAATACAGTAGGGACTGTGCGCAAGCTTTTTGGCATTTAAGTCTACCCTGTGCTATAGTTTTTGGAGGCTTGTCTCCAGAATTCCAGGGTGTGGAATCCAGGAAGAAAATCTAGGTGGTAGAACTGTGAGTAGCTTTAATGTGTGTCATAGTTTCAAGATCTGGTGGAGAAAGCTTTATTTTTCACAAACTAACATTAATATTCGAGTAAAGGTTAAGGGGAAACACACCCATTCACTTTTAAAGAATGGTTACTTCCTTAATATCAGATAAGTTTTAATGTGTGTGGTTTCTTTTTCAATGCTTCTGTGATCATTCCATTTTTTTATTTTATTTTTGCTTTTTTTCCTAGAGATGTGAATTATGCCCTCATAAGGATGGTGCTTTAAAGAGAACAGATAATGGGGGTAAGTTTTATTCTTGCTTTTTGTGAACTCTCTTATTTTGTATGAGGGAAATAAATCTGTGGAAAGAAAAATTATAGGGATCCTAAACATAAATTAAAACACTGACTGCTTTCTAAAGAGATAACTATTTTACAGTAACCCTTATTTGTCCACTTTAGGTTCAGTTTACTTTGAGGACATCTTATCATTATTCTTAGTTTCGTTTTTAGGAAAAATGTTACAGTAGAAAAACTGTATTTTAACATAAGTTTTAATGTGTGAAATGGATGAATTTTATGTGTATTTAGTTGGAGCTGAAGCATTTATAGAAAGCTGTTGAAAGTGTACCATTCATGGAGAAAAGTGGAATTTTTATGTCTGTAGCCCAGACTGAATGCATCAGTGCATTTTCATAGGTTGACTCTTTCATGCCTGATTTACTAATAGGTTCTGTTACAAAGAAGTTAGAGCTGGAAAGTTGCAGTAGTGATTACCTCTCCCTTGCATCTTTCTAATTTCACTGTTCAGGTTATCATTAGTTCTGCTCCTGCTGAGTAGAACTGCTAGTGAAGGTCTCCACTGAATATCCTGTCTTGACTATGTTATACTAATAGCTGGGTGATATGAGTGCAGAAATTTCAATTAACTTTTCAATCACTTTTGGAATGCCGCCTTCTCTTTCTAGTAGGTATTTCTAAATTCCCATCCATCATCTATTAGTAAATAGCCTGGTGATTTTGATACTGAGCTCTTTCTCTTGTGAGAGGAGAAAGTATGATCTGTATTCTGGAATTTACTTGGACAGTCTATGTAAATTGTATTCCTCAGATTTTATGCTGTGTACATAATAGTCTAGCTAATTTATATCTTATCTTTAGTGTTGATGCAGCTTTGCTATTTCTGTTGCTGTTGAGTTGCAGGAACACAGGGCCTGCTCACGTTTTTTGTGCTGATCTACCCTTTCCCTTGTGTATCTTTGACTGCTCTGTTCATATATCTATCTATATCTATGCTCTAGGTTTACCATTTTAGTTTAGTGAATCAAACACATCACTGAACTTAGTGCCCAGTACTTAAGTCTTACTCATCTTCTTTATTATTCCGCTCATATTGATACATGCAATGTTGAATTAATTTCTTTAGAAATGGCAGCTGGACACTTTCTTTTTAGGAAATTGTAATAAGAAAGCCTCAGATGTCTTGAAATATACAGTAAAATTTGTGAAGTATGTAGTAGCTGAAGTGTTTTCTGGTTTTATACTGAAAGTACTATTTGGGAATGCTTTGCTGTTGTCTGTGGTGGTCTTGAAACTTTGCATGAAGTCTTGAGAACTTTAATAGTGTGCATCAAAGATGTGAGCATCCTCTTAGTTAGCTATCTTATGGCTCTGTTAATTGTAATTATAAGTTATTGTCTGAAACTGAATTACTCTGTAAGATTGAAATGCTTTAAGTTTAAATAGCAAAGGTATAACACTGTACTATAATTTTAATACCCAAGTGTTTTCATCAGTGAAAGCTTTATACTGAAAATTTCATAGCTGAGGGGCTTAAGTATTTATATTTTCTTCTGAAAATACCCAGCCTCTGTAACAGATCTTGTCCATGGTGTTGAAAACAGCAAATTCTACTTGGTGGACCAAATATCCTTTAAATAATAGTTTTACAGAAGGATGTGCACCTTTAGTCATAAATACTTTCAGTCAAATACTTTGACTGGTGTTGCATTTCAGAAATCTGCATTCTTACCTGAAGCTTTCCTTTCAAAGGGTTGCCTAACAAGAGATTATGCCAGAAGATTTTTAGACTTAAAGAAAGACTGTTGAAGATCAGATAATGGGCCTGTCAGTTGAAAAAGGCATTTTCAGTAGGTTAATACTTAATTTTTTTTAATGCTGTTACACTTTTTGTTGCCAAGCAAATTATAAAAAGATGTAGGTATTTGAGAAGAAACTTGGAAACAAACATTTCTGGTGAAACCTTGTAAGGATCTAGCTTTATAAACTTGTAATTATGCTGTCTTTCTCAAAGTATAGAAATAATTAAATGGTCTTAGCTTTTCAGAACAAGAGAAAAAATTGCTGATTTTAAATTAGTGGTATAAGGTTTTTCTTCTTTCTGCCTTCTGGCAACAAATAACTTCATTTTGTAGCCAGAAAAAAACTGTGCTTTTTGTTTTGGATATACAGATAGTTTAGCCCCTACGTGCTCCTCTAGTATTTTTTAACAGTCTTCTGGATATTTGCTATATAATAAGGTGAAGGACTGTGTTTTGGGTGTTGAAGGTACCGTAATTTCTTTTATGTTCGGAATATTAATTAATTAATTAATGAGGTACTGAGCTTTTACTGCCTCATTCCATGATTTTCTTAACCTGCAGTAAGATGCTGTTACTGCAATGAGGGCCCTTGCTATACATTGTTTCCTCTTTTGTGAAGGTACTAGCTTTTAAAACTTTCCCTTTTTTCTGCCCCTGCATTCCTTTTCAGCTACATGAAAACTCTGACCTAGCTGCCCATGCTAATGGTGATAGAAGGAATGGCCAGGAGTGTTCATTTAGCAGCAGCCTGTACATTAGCTGTCTTAAGTTAGTTGCACACCTGTAACTGAAGGCAGCCTAATCTTAGAGCTCTTTTGTAAAGGTGTTACCTTGCCTTTAAGAACTCTGGGGCACTGCATGTATTAGTAGTAGTATGTAGTTTGGGAATCAAACTTGTGTTGTTTGTATTATTAACTGACTATAAATATAATCAATTGACTATATATTATGGTAGCATATGGTGTGGTTGTGTTGTGCTGGTATTTTGTTTTTTTGTCCCTCCCTCCCACCCCCCCACATGGTGTGAGGTTCCTTTGTGTGCATTCTTCCTCCTGCTCCCCCTCCTTTTACTGGCCTTTTGCTGCTTATCTGACCTTTTGCTGGAGCTCACAATTTCTTTAGATTGGCTTTTCAGGTTTTATATTTTTGTTTGGAGTCTGACTCTGCTTTAGTTGTGCTTATCAGGTTCATGTGCGTACTCCAGTGTCAGAATTACAATTTTCAGTTATTCCCTAAATACGGCATTATTGCAGCAGTACTGTCATGGATTTTACAGAGAACTTAAAAGTGACAGCCTGAGACAGGAAGAGGAGAGGAACATATCATGGAGGCCAATCAACATTTGTCCTGCTCTCTTCGTCATTGTGAACTAGGTTCTTGAGAAGGGTCTTGTGTGCCTTCTCAGAATAGTTTCCCAGCCTACTAGCATTTATGCTTTGGGACTTCTTACTCCAGACATGGTATTTTTGTGTTTAATGGAAGACAAGCCCATCACAGTATTGAAATGTTCCCTCTGTATTAGTGTCCATAACGTGTGGCAAGGCATTTTGCAGTTGATCCCTGTCCCTGGCTTTCTTTTGAACCTGTTACCTCATGGTTTAATTTGTTGCCACTTGGAATTTGCAAACTGGGGTAGCAAAGGCCAATTATTCTGCCCTCACATTTCCAGTACCTCTTCCCATAACTTTTTTGGGTACTCTGGAGAGTACACAGATGCCTGCCTGTTCTTGGCTTGGTGATGGCAGCTACTGGTGCTGTAATCAGAACCTGAAGTGAGCCGAGAGAATTCTGTCTGGATTTGTGTGGAATATGTCCTAGTCTCCTTCAGTGTCCCTCCTGTGCTTTCCATTGTCAGAGACCTGAACTGACCTTGAGCAGGAGTAGCTAAGATCCGTTTGCACGTGCTTGTTCAGCCTCTGTGCAGTGTGAAAGTGGCCATTCTGCTCCTGCACCTGCACAGCTCTTGGAAACAATACTCTTGGATTTAGCTGAGTGGAGTCTGGACTGAATCTGTGGTGTGGTTTATCTGTCAGCAGGTTTATCTGTCCTAGGATTGTTAGGAGTTGGCTGTATTTAGCTACGTATTTGATTTAATTAATTTTTAAGAGTAATAGGACATTGCACAGTTATGAGCAGGGTATTTGTAAGAAATTTTAGGAATTAGCTTTGAATAAGTTCTAATATTTTGTCTGCCTAATATCTATGACTGTCTTAGGGCTATGGTTAAGTTTTGTGAACAAAAATTAATCCTTCCTGCATGTGGATTTCGTTTTTACATAAACAGTAGGACTTTTTCAGTGTTCAGAGACCGGAATTATAGAAATTCCGTTAGGCTATTACCTGTTTTAAAAAAAAAAACTTTATTCTTATTGACACTAAAAGTAGAAAAGTAAGATTGAATCATAAAAGGAACTTTTCTCTCTGAATGTATTTGTTGACGGAATTTGTAGGTAAATTTGGTATTTATGTTAATTTAGGGGAACCATTGTGGTTTTAAACATGACTGAATGTAAAAGTTTTTTGAAATGAGGAAACCTGATACATATATGAGTTGCTTATTGATTTGCTGTCTTAGGTTTAAGAAGGCTGTTGAAGGATTAATTTTCCTTTCGCTTGGTGGATTGGTAAGTGGATTAGTAGTTGGATAAAATACAAACACATTTTTTCAAAAACAGAGAAGTAACAAGTGAGCATTTGTTTGAAGGTACTTGAGAACTCTTGGTATTTGACAGTTTTGGGCTTTTCAGTTCAGTAATTTTTCCCTATTGCAGTAATTTCCTTTGGATTTTTGACACTCAGTGAGGAGGAAATAAAATCATGACCATTTGGACTGATTATAGCTTTTTGAATCCCAGTTCTTTTATCTTCTCACAATACTGAGTATACAGTCTGTTTTTTAAGCAAATTGTTCACTTGTACCTAATATAGTGCATCTCACATTTAGTTATCTTGCAGTAATCTTTTTCTACAATTTTCTGTAAGCTTAAAAGGTTTGATTTTGCTATACAAGTTGTTACTTTGAAATCTGATTCCAGTGGATGATGATCAGGAATGCTGTGTAACAGCATTCTTTGTGTGACTTTTTACCAAGACTTCTTTCATGCAGCTGCTTGGGGAAAGGCCAGCTAACAATGTGGTGGTTTTATGTCATGATCCAGACCCTCTTCCCACCCCCTGGGTTAGTGGCAGGATCTCCCAAGTCTATAAAAACATTATATGCTAGGCTTTTCCATTGCTGTTGTTATTATTAGAGTCTCACTGTCTGGTTTACTGTTCTGATGAGTTTTCTTGGTGTTAATGTCTAAGAATGTGAATGGTATAATGTACACACTGAGATGTATGCTTTTTGCAAGTGCTTACCTACAAATGTTCTGGCCTTTTTGAGCAGATTTACAGCAGTGTGTGTATTTTTATTTTTTTTTTTTCTGGGAAGGAGAAAAAGATAATAAATTTTAAATACTGCAGTAATAGAAATGCATGTATTACCATATAAAGTATTGTACATTTATGATTTATATTACTGATATTCACAGTGTATATGTAAAAATGTTATTTTAGAGTTTTAGGTGCTTATTTATACATTTCTTCCTTTTATTCTATGAAAGGATTTCTTGAGAGAGGTGGAAGGAACTCAATAATTCCATTGCATGCCAGATAAAATTATTAAAGCTCTTAGCTTACTCAGTCGACCAATGGAATTTCATCGGTAGCTGTTTCAAAAACAAACTATTTGTTGTACTGCAGAATGATGACTCAAAATAAATCAGTTCTTTACTTGAGGATTTAAGGATTTTCTTAATGGAGCATTTAGTGACATTCAATAGTAGGACATTGTAGGATGAAGCCTTTTTCTTCATAGACAAATAATATTTATTTTACCTTTTTTAACAAATTGCCCATTCTATATCAGTGATGTGGTTGACTACCAACAACACAAGTGGAAGTTCTAGTGGTTAGGGTGGCACTTTCTTTTCACCCCTCTTGAAAGAGTGGATCAAACAATATAATATGAATAATGCTGTGTTTTCTATAGAAAACTCTAAATTTTTATTTAATAAAGTAAGAAAAAGACAATAACTTCAGCTGATGGATTTCTTATCTGCAAGTTTTCTTGTTTTTACAGGAAAGGAAGATCAGGGGTAAAAGTATATGGAATCTGTTAATGAAGACACGCTTAACTAAAGGTTTAAAATAGTACTTAATCTTTCCCTTTGGCAAAGAGTAACAGTAGTGATCTTAAGTACATGTTTGAAAGTGAATCCAGCAGAGTTGGATAGAGCTCAGCCTTTGGGTCAGTCAGCAGATCTGATAGTTGTGGAAATGGAGGGTGCAATTTCATGTAATCTAGGACAGCTGTTGACCTCTGCTGAAAGGAGGGGACTGTGGTTTTCCCCTGACTGGGTGTTTCTGCACTGATGGTTTTCTGTATGGTAGTCATGTGACATCAGTGTGGATTGCTTCAGACCATTGACTGATGTTGCTTAAAGGTAAACTATTAAGTTTCCTGCAAATTAAGTAATGAGATGGAAAAAAAAAAATTATTTGCACTGCTACATAGCAAACTCATGCTGCAAGGAGAGGGCAAGAATGTACAGTCGAAAGGAAGGAGTAAGGCAAGATTCTGCTTTTCAGTGGCGGCCTACAGCTGAAATGGATTGAGGTGTATCCTTAATTGACAGCTTGAAGCAGCCCTCATAAGACATATAACATTTCAATAAGGAAAGATTTTTCCATTCTGGAATAATAAATACATTCTCTTGGTTTGGGAGTGAGCTATAGTTAGAAATAAAGTAAGACTTCTTTAATGAAATATAATGGACTCTTCAGGAACTTAGAATGCATAAACAAATTTTGCTCTGACATTAATGCATGGTTAGGGGATGGTGATAATATGCCAGAACTCTTGTGCTACCAGGCTGGTTCTGTGGCTGGAGTTCAGTGTGGCTTCATGATGCTGGTCTCTGCAGTGCATTGGTGCTTTGCTGCGCAGCTTCTGCACTGACCGTGGGTCGTAGTGGAGTCCCTGCTCTTAATTCATGAGCAAGACATGGGCTGCTCTGTTGTGGATGGTAGGAAGGATTATATGGTTGTTGCTGTTATTTTATTATAGAGTCAAAGACTATAAAAACAAGGCTTGAAAGTTTGCGCTGGAAGGCAGATTAAAAATACTATGAGTTTATTTACAGGAAAGGCACTTGTGAATAAAATTTTTGGCAATTCAGCAGTAGTTGCAAAGGCAAAAATTTAGTTAGATGGGTAATATGCTGTGTATTATTTATCTTCTTGGCTTTTCTTTATTAATTTACTTTGGTAGAGTTTGCTTCTAATTATATGCAACAGTCTTGTGTTTGCTGGTGGTGGAATTGGTAGGAATTACTTTTTCTGTTACATTAGGATAGCAGATCAACTGTTTATTTTCAGCTAGGAGTCTGAAGTCTGAGCTTTGTTGCTCTGAACATTAGTGAACAATGTATGTTACAATTATACCTGTTAAGTATGTACTGCTAGGTTTGCATTGAGTTAAATATCACTGAAGCATCAGAAATAAAAATCTCAGTGATTGGTAGCATTTGGATAGATTCTGTGGTGGTAATTAAACATTTTAGGAACTAGAATGAAATGTAAAAATTGTCAAAACTCAGTAGTGTAATTTTACAAGAAATAAATCAAAATAAAAATTCATTTAAGTGAAATGCTACAAGTCTCATGTGGTGTGTTTAAACTTTGAAGACTTCCCAGCATGAATTTCCAGTTTTTGATATTGGAAGAAATTGTTTTCATTATTGTTATCAAAGCAGATTTCAGAGTTGCTTTATATGTGGTTTTGTGTTGTTTTAAAGTTGGTAGAATTCGTTTTCTAAGATCTTTCCAAAGGAAAATGTCGTATATTTGTGTAATGTTTTCTTAGAAACACACTGGATTATTTTTAAAAAAGGTAAGCAGCATTTCCTAAAGTCACTGAATGTGAAAGTGTAGTTGAAGTAAATATTTTTAACTTTGTGTATCACCAATAAGTAAAAACTAAAAATGGTGTTTTACAATTTATGGATGGAGGCACTGATTATTGTAGAATATTGGGTTTTTGTGCAGCAAAAGAAGCAGTGAATCTGTCAGCCCATTGTAGTCTGAGGAGTTTTCTTCAGCAGTTTCAGAGAAAACAGTTGTAATAAGAGTGAACAGAAACAAGCAAACTTGATGGCTAATTTGAATCCTTATGCTATGTTTTTTAGGCTTTCTGGTTTAAAAACAAAAAGTAAGCAAGGCAAGCAATATCATCTGATAAAAATAATATTATTGAGAAGGTGCATATGTCAAAAGGCCACCATTTCAAAGATTGAAAAATAAATAAAATTTAAAAATTTGAGTATAAGGGAAAATTTAAAGAACATTTTGCAAGCTGCCAGTATGTCTATTCACAAAAACATCTGTCCTGCCCTCTCTTCCAGTTAAAGTTGTCATGAAAGTGAGATGAAACGGAAAGTGAATTGGATATAAGGAATTCAGTGGGGATAGTTAAGAATTTGTTAGCAATTACTGCAAGTTTAATAAGTAAAATTTAAAAAGCAAGTAATACATCTGTGGCCATTGTCTGGATTCAAACCATACACAACTAAAGTGAATGGTAGCTTATCACTGATTTAAAGAGTAAATTATATGGTTTATAGAGATGGGTTTAATGAACTCATTTGGAGCAAAAGTGATCTTAAAAATGGCATGAGTTCCTGGCTAAATTTGGAGAAAAAAAGAGAAAAAATAGGAATATCTTGCTGTTTTTTCTGTGCAGTGTTTGGGTGAAGAGGAGAGCTGATAAAATAATTTCAGTTACAAAAGAAACTAGGGAGAATGTTTTAAATATTATTGGATATGTAGAACAGTGCTGTTGGAGGTTTTTATTTTATAATCTCAACCATAGGTGTACAACAGTATTTTTCTTATTCAAACATTGGTAAAGCTTAAAAGGACTGGATTTAGTGATTGTTTTTTGGTTTTTTTTTTTATTCCTGGGTGAAAAGGAGGGAAAAGGTGTATAGTTGCTGATAAAATTTTAGTTGCCCTAGGATAATGTAGTAGGCAAGTTGAATAGGAAGTATATAGTTTATAGTGCAAACTTTATGGCTTAGATGGAGTAAATGGAAAAAGATGTATTTTAAGGTAGTCTTAAACACCACACATCCTTGTAAATGCTTGCTTCTCATATGGGCTTCTTTGTCCAGTTTGGATGGGTATCTTTAGAATGTTTCATTATCCCTGCATACAAAGAAGGCAGTTATCATTCAATAGGAAACAGCAGAAAAAAGCATTCAACTTTGATCGTGGCAATAGGTCCTTTATTCTATTAGGACTCTGAGCTCTGTGTTCAGCCTGAGTAGTTGTCTAAAAGAGAAGTAAATGGCATCAGTGGATCGAGAAGGTGTTTTTGCACTGCTTTCTATAGTCAGGAACACTCTCAGTTGCACAAAACATTACAGGTAAAACTGTTGATAGGTTAGTAGCTCATTCTCTCAAGGAGATCTATCACACGATGGCTGTAGGTGTCCTTACTTCTATGCTTATGCTTTTTAGAAATTATGGTTAGTCTCTTGATGTTTCAGAAAATGGTTCTTGTTTGCTTTATTTCTGTTTTCCTCATATTGTCTGGTTCTTATATGGCAAAATGGAATCTTCTTGACCTCCTTTAACTGTGACTGTTTCGTGGAGGAGTCTACAGACCTTGTAGAGTTCTTAGAAGGTGGAGATTGCACAGCACCTTTAGGCAACTGGTTCTTAACAGCGTTTGTTATGGAAAAGCATCTTCCTTACTCTTCCTAAAGGAAACTCTCCTTGACACTTCCAGCTCAACTGGGTGTTGCTCTCTGACAGTTCTGTATTTCTTCACCAGTTAAACTTTTGACAAAAGAGTATTTAAGAATTTATGTAGAAGATATCTTGAATCCAAGTGGAATCTCTCGCTGAAGTTAGGCTTTTTGGTGTAGGCATTTGAGGCTGATAACATAAGGGTGCTGCAGCCACCCCTCTGGTTAAATTATTGTTGGACATTATTGTGATTTTTTATATTATTGTGATTTTTTATATTATTGTGATTTATTATATTATTGTGATTTTCCAACAAGGCCAGATTATCTGGGATCTGAAGGTGCCAGATAGAAATCAGTGGAGAGTGTCCCTTGTCCTCAATTCCATGGGTGCTTATTAGCCCATGTTCAAAAAGTGGTTTAGTGCTGTGGTGCTTCATTTGTTTCATTATATAGATACACTGGTTTTGGTCTCATGAAAGTTAAAAACCTGCTACTGGCCACAGTTGTGTTGGATGTGTACTTTCTATTTGTAAATAAGAATATATTGTAGTGTTTTGATTTATTTTTTTGTAGTCGATCAGTAAAAATTCTTTACATGCCTAAATTTCAGTTCACTTAGTAAGTGATTTTTTTCCCCCCCTAATGTCTCTGGTATGTTTTGTATATTTATATTGTAATTTCCCATTATATGTAAGTGTAACTGGAGTACAGGCTTAATTACATCTGAAGCAAAAGCTTTTGCCATCTAATTATGTGTAGCCAACTGAAGAAGGTTTATTTTCTTCAAAATTTCAGTGTCACTTTTTTATTGGTATAATGGCTTTATTAGATGAATGGTGTTTGTATTTGAGTTAATTTTTTGAGAGACGATTTAAACATAAATATTCACCATTAATACTTTAAAAAATGTTAACATTTTTTTGTCTTTAGTAAGATGATTCTAGCTTAAGGCAGTTTGCAATTCTTAGAAAAGCCCTTATAAGCACTCTTTCCCTGAAGATATTTCAAGTAGACAAGCAAACAAAAAATGTTCACTTTTACTGGTTTTTATAGGTTTTTTTTTCCTCAGTCTGTCTGTTAATGATAATTTTAAAGCGGTCTGTTGGAACAGGTTTTAAAAGCAGCTCAAGTTGGCAGTTTATACTTTTTTTACCCTACACTTTCATTAGTCTCATGCCTTTTCTGTACAGAATAATTCTACAGACTATTTGTGAATAAAATCATGGAGCAGTACAGATACTGTATTTAGTTGCAGTTGAAATACTAGAATGATATGGGTGGTACTGACTTTGGATGTTGACTGTGTCTGTTGTGTGTGTGTGTGCAATTTTAGTTTTCCATAGAAATTGTAACTACCAATTTAGTAAATGGAGAGGGGGGCACCAGATCCGTTGGCAGAAAATGGAAAAGATTTAAGAAAAGCATCTGAAATTGCATATGTGCTTTTTATGCTAAATACCATTCCAGAGTCCCAACAATACTACTGTGAGCAAGCATAGCTTTGTGTTTAGCTCAGTTTAAGAGTTAGAGTACAGTTTGGTAAAGAAATGAGGAACTTTTAGATTTTGTAGAGTGATTGAAAAGAGAAAATCCAAGATGAAAGCTCAGAAAGGTCTGCAGTGAGACAGTATATGGTGGGTTTTGTGTTTAATTTTTTAACGTTTATTTTTGGAATAATTATTACTATTATTACTACTACTACTACTATTATATTGTTGTTGTTGTTTTTATTATAGCATGCATTTGCACAATGATAATTTACTTTGCTTGCCTAATCTAATAATCTTCTAGATGATCTAATTATGTAAATCTGTCATTTTATGTCCTTAATATTTGCATACAAGTAATCCTGGGTAGGAGGAAAGCAGAACTATTTTTAAAGTATACTGAGGGTCTTGTGACAAGAGACTTCAGTTTTCCTCTTGGGGTAGAACAGAATTCACAGCACGTGATTAGCTGCACCAAATTCACTTTTAGATGAGATGATAATACTTTTAATAATTCTGCTATTAATGTGAGCAGTGTGTTGCATTAGCTATGTAGCGGCTTCTGCTAAATTTACAGTTATGGCACAGGCTCTTCCACTGGAACAAACCATCAGCTCTCAGGATCTCTGTGTTGAAAAAAGGCTTCAAATTAATAGGTTTGTTTCTGACTTGGTGTTTTCCCCCACCTCTATCTGACCAAATGTCAGACAATTAACAATGTTGGCTTTCTCCGAATGTTGTTAAAGCACAGTATGGTAAGTAACTAACCATTTACTTATGACCCCCAAGTTAATGAATTAGAATAGGACTCGATATAGGTATTTGTATTCCTATGATAAAATGAGTTGGCCACAACTTTATAAATGGAAAAATAAGAGATTTCATAAGGAGATGTGATGGTGTGCATATGTGTCACAATTTCTTTCTACAGAAAGAAACAGGAGTCTATTCAAATCAGAATGACATTTTCAAAATAAAAATTATACACAAAAGTCTTCTATGATTCTATGCTTGTAAGAATACCAGTTTGCTCAGATGCTGCTTCCTTCTTGCAGGACTTTTATGTAGCTTTCATGAAATGACTGTATTAATCCAAGAAATAAAAAAAATAAATTTGTTTCTATCTTTGTGTGTCATGGTATAAATCATTAGTATTTGAATTTCATGGAGTATTGCTCATATAAATTCTCCCTGACTGCATTAAAAAATGTATTACTGATTGTCTGAACTTTGGATAACAAAAATTAAATGTAAACATGACTTAAGTGTAATTTATGTCCTTAATATTCTAAACAGTTAAAATAGTCTGTGGAAAAAAAGTGTTGTAAAAGGTTCTTTTTACTATAATTGTACTACATTGAAATGTCTTTTAAGTTTCTAGAAAACATTAAATGCAATTATAACTTTTTGTAGGTTGGGCTCATGTGGTTTGTGCTCTGTACATTCCCGAGGTGCAGTTTGCAAATGTTTCTACAATGGAGCCTATCGTGTTGCAGTCTGTTCCTCATGATCGTTATAATAAGGTATAATTATATGTCTTTTTATATCTAATGCATTTGTTTTAAAACTTGTGAGATTTAGTAATATAAAACTATACTTCTTAGAATGCACTTTATATAAAATTCCTAAATGTGTGCAGCAATGCTCTAAGTTTTCTGCACTGTCTTTATTGTAAATTGAAGAATTAGGAAATCTGTATTATTAAATTAGGCTGTAAGGTTATCTGCCATTCTTAATAGTCTTTTACAGATTAGGGACTGTTTTGTTAATTAAAAATATCATGATCTTTGAAAAACAGTTTATTTTGAAAGGAATCTCAGATATTCTTCATAGCTTAATATACTATTGCAGATTATTTGAGATGTTATTATTAATTACCACAAAGTCTTAGTGTTTTAAGTGTTGATATTGACATAAACATGTTCATAAACATTTCTTTTAGGACAGAAAGGTATGCTAATATATTACGGCAAATTCTTGCAGACTTTTAAACAACATTCACCTTAGTGGGATTATTTGCTTATAGGAGAACTCCTCCTAAATAATTGTCAGTGAGATGGAATGTTTTATAAAGTGTGGTGAGACTTAAAATAAAAAAAAACCAAACAACCTAACAAAAAAAGGCAGAGCAATAAACCAGTAGCTTGTTAGTGTTCTTTATTGATAGTTACTTTTCTTAGTTATAGTTAGTTTCTTAGATAGTTATTTTTCTTACTTCACTTGTGTTGCTTTCCTCACTTAACTACATTGGTCTTTGTGTGTTCCCTTCTGCAGATGCAAGCTGTCTGAATTTGATTAGTTGTGTTACGTATTTTTCTTGTGTTGTTCTTTTAACCTATAGTTTATTTCTTTTTTTTTTTTTTAACTTTATGGTAGTTTGTGGACACTGCAGTAAAGTAGGAATAGACTGTGTTATAAAAAAGAGAAAGAAGAAAAAGGTATATGTCACCTCCTGTGTTCTTCCTAAAGGGAGACCAGTCCCTGTTCATGTTGCCTCTGTGACTTCTCAGACCCACCACATCCCAAATCCAAGTTTCCATCTTAGATTTATGGGCTGCCCCTCCATTTTCCTAGCCTTTTTCGTTTTTTCTTTGGTCTTTTCCTTTTCTGTTTCATTTTCTCCAGTTGCTGTCAATAAGTTTTGTCCATCTTATTTACCAGTGTAGCTGAAAAATCAGGAGTCTGTGTCTAGGTTTTCCTCAAGCTTTCTCATTATTATCTGAGCATCTCTATTGGCATCTCACTATTTGCTTCCCTCTGCATTGGCAAGAACATGCAACAGTGAGATTCAGTACAGAACTAATAAAACGTTTCTGCTTGGACACAAAGCAGTAAAGATTTGCTATAACAGATGAGTTTATTTCCTCTCTCTCCTCAACTCTGAGGAAACAGAACATCTGTTTTCTTTTTCCTTGAGTAGTAGTCAGTCATACTTTTTTTTTTTTAATTGGCAGTGGTTCTCCCTTAATGTACTTCAAAAATTTAATGGAACACTTTAGATTTTGTTTTATCTTGCACCATTTCCATTGATGGTAATTGGATATTGGATGAGTAGATCCTTGTAACTTCAATAAGTGTACTCTATATCTTTTATTATTACTTGTTGACAAAATCCACTGTTTGTCTCTGTCTTTTGTCTTTAATTCCTTTTCATTGTAACTGAAGTTTCTTCTTTCTCAAACAGTTTTTGTTCTAAATATATGGCGTACAGTTGTGTTTTGCTGCTAAAATTCCAGTTTCCATTTTTGTTGTTCTGTATTTACTGTGATTTTTTTCTCACTAAATAGTTACTAGCACCATACAGTTAATGTGTTGAAAGTCCCTGATGTTGTCTAGCTCTTAATTCTCTGTGCTCTGGCCAGGTGTTCTGATTGAGGCCTATTTTCCATGTTACCAGGCAGCCTAAAACTACTTTCATCAGGCCACTACAGTTTATCGTGAGGTACATTTCTGACTGGTGTCAGAAATGGCAAAATTTGGGATCACACCCCTAGCCTGATTATTATTATTATTGTTTTTGTTCTCTCTTTTTACAGAACTCAGAGTTCACTGTCATTATTTGGGCTTTGTGGGTCAGGGAGATAGCAGCTGTGGATTTCAGGGGAATCCAAGAAATGGCTATACTGCAGTTGCTGCAGCAAACCTTCTGAAACCATTCTAACTGCCCTGCCAGCTGCAGTCTAGTTGTAACAGTACTGGATTTAAGACATATTGGCTGACAGGGAACTCTCAGCTCTTGCTAAGTCTGTAGCTGGTGGTGAATTTAGTACTGCTGTGGTTAAACTGCCATGGGTTCCCAAGCAGGCTATTCTTGAGCAATACCCGCCAAAGCCAATAAAACTATTACTTCCCTTTCCATGTAGTCTGCAAGTTTCACCTTCTACTCCTGTTGCTGTTCAAGATAAATTGTGTTTATTTAAATTATATTTTTTTTAGGTCAGAAATTTTGTAAAGCATTTCACTCTGACTTTATTAATTTTTGTAAAAACGGGAAAGAAAAGTGTTTTTTTGAGAAGTAGATATGACAAACAATTCTTGAAATGTTTGTTGCACACTGAGAACAAATGTAAACATGTAATTAGGAAAAAATGACTGGAATTGTTTATTTTTTTTTAGAGAGGCTAATAATAATTTTATTCTGTTTGTCAGCTCAGGTTGGAATAGGAGATTTAAAGTAAGATATTATTTCCTGTGAAGTTCTGAATAATTCTCTATGTGTGGCTGGATACATATAGAGCACTACCATATGGAATTGGGGGAAAGTAGAGGCCAAAGAAAATTACAATGAGGGAGAAATTAGACTGTAAAGTAAATATTGTTGAAGTTTTTCCAGGACATAGTACTTAATTTGTTTGGGCTTTTTTCCATATGCACTTGTTTCTTTAATAAACACTGCAAAATATGCAGAATTACCAAGTACAGTAGTCTTAAATGCAAGAAGAAACGCTGTAGATACCAAAGCATGGGGTGTGTTCATATAGAGACATTTGGCTGCTATTTCCCTGAAGTTTGCCTACTTTGGGGATAAAAACCATCACATTACACAATGAATCCACTGAATGGTTTGATTAATGAGTTAGCTATCAGGAAAGCTCTTCTTACACAGTTACTTCCAATAAAGAAATGGAATATTAGCTGCTCTTCTTTTCAGAAATAGGTGTTTCTTATTCCTTGGATGGTTATGCATGGATAATATCTTTTTATTTTATGTCAGCTTTATTTGTCTCTTTCAGGTTCATTTGAAACTATGTGATAATTGTATATAATTACTGCTTTTAGGAATCTCTTTTAAGAACCGATTAAAAGATAAGTGCATTTGGAGTTTCTTGATTTGCCTAGTAGCGAATGCAGCTGGCAGACTTCTCTTTCAGTACTCTTGCTGCAACAATGAGAAATTTCTGTACAATTCCTAGGTTTGATTTTGTGATCAGTGAATGCCATTGGGTATCTATTATGAGTAAACTATTTCTGAAATTATTTTAGCCTTATAATTATTTTTTTGCCTCATCTTCCCTTCTGTTTTTGCTTTTGCAAAGAAGGTTTACACATTGAATCTTTGAAGGGAAAATACTGAGAGTAACTAAGACAGCTGTGCAAAATATATATTTTGCCTTTAAAGGAAGTAGTATATTTGTTACACTTTTGAGTAAAATTTCCTTGCTGGGTTAAAAGCTTTTGCTTCTTCTCCAGTGAATTTGGGAGAGTACTGTCTTAGCTTAATAGCTTTGAAAGAGTGCAGTTATAGGTGGTGGGACAGTTTTAAACTTCTGCATTTCAGAGGCTTCAGAGGTGTAGCTTCTGTATAGATTTGCAAATACATGCAAGTCATCCTTTGTGAAAGAAAGACAAAGGTTCTCAGGCTTCTGGAATTGTGTGTCTAACAGAAAGAACAAATATGAGAAGCTCAGCTGTAGAGAACTTAGTGTCTGTTGGAGCAGGAGGGTGAACCTTCTTTGTCCCTGTTTCATGTGGAATACTAGCAAGCAGGTTTAATGCTTCTCATGACTATTGCAGGAAAGTTCTTTGAGCTTCTTGAAATGAGTTGTCAGTCCACCGTGTTGTGTTTAAACTTGTTCATAATGTAGTTTGTAGTCATTTTTCACTCTTTGTACTGTAATTTGCTCTAAGGTCCCAAAACAGAGACTCTGCATGTAGGGTAAATACTGAAAAATGGAGTCTACATCTCTACTAAGTGGAATGCTTGTATTGCTTTTCTTTCTGAGCTTCAGTGAGGAAAAAACTTAAAGAAATTGAAACAAAACTCTGAAAAATCCAGAAAGTAACTGGAGATTGAGTTTTATGGGGTTTGTTGAACTCTCTGTTTATAGAAGTATCGTACTTTGAAGTTACTTACGCTTAATATAGTGACTCAGATAGGGTTGATAGATCATGACCTTGTTCATTCCTAAAATCTTGTTCATACCAGGTCATGGTATGGAAACGTAAAAAGCAGCCAGTCTCAGATGCTGTCAAACAACTCAATTATCAGTGCTCACCACCTTGATGTATGAAAGAAGCAAGGCCAAGAATTAAGTAGGATTATCCCCTTTCTGATCTTTTAAATGTTAGGTTATAGGGTATGATTTTAGGATATATTAGCTTTTTAATGTAGTGTGGAAACTGTACAAGAATAACACTCCTACCTTCAAGTCTTGCATATTACCAAAAATGCTTTATTAGCTGACATCGCCTGTTAAATGTTGTTTTAAAAACCTCTGTAAAAGGCTGTTCCACTCTCAGAATTTCACTCATTTTCCCATGTAAGTAATACTGGTTTTGCATTACATAATTTTTTTTAAAAAATTTCAGTGGACTTTTGGTCTATTTTTTTCTACCATGTTTTCTACTACCCATGGTTGATGTTATTTTTATTATTCTACTCATTCTCTGCCTCATTGAGAGGAAGTTGTGACACAATTGTAAGTCAGTTAAAATAGAGACAGTTCTTTTTTTTTGGCATAAAGAAGTTTCTCTTTTCTTGTTAAGGACCTTATAATGGGATTTCTGCGGAGGTAGGAGTGTTCTTAATGTTTAATATTCAGTAAGGTTCTCTAAAATAAACAATCCACCTCAGTGCTGGATGATACTTTCATTAAGAATCTCTTCTTAAATTGTTAAATTTTACACAGAAATGTAATATGATGTAGAATCTCTCTAAAAATTAGGACAGGAAAAAGTGAAAAGAGATTTACTTTTGGCTCTATGTTTCTCCCTGGAATGCTGGTGAGAGATTGTAGTGATGCCAAGTATAGTAATGTATACATACATTATGTATCCATATTTATTTGCCACGTGTTAAAAATAAGTATTGAATAATTAGGAAGAATTTGGATACTTTTTGTCTTAATTTCTTTAGTCTGTTCTACTAAGAATGCTTCAGAAAAGATTAAAATTGCCGTGGTATCCCAGTAGAAGAAATAAACTGACAAAAATGCTATTAAAATATTCCCAGGTGCTAAATAGATTATTTTCATTTTAGCTTGTTTTAGCTTTAGTTTTGGAGGTTGAAATGGGTTTGATATATTCATTTAAGCTTTTTTACAAAAGGTTCTTTGTTGATTAATTTACAAGATGTTTATGGGGCTGTCCTAGTCATATTGAAGTAGTCATCCAAACAAAGCAGGGTTCTGTTAAAAACCAGTTTAATTAAAAGTAGCTGAGCATCGTATGAGTACTGAAACATGCTATGGCACTTTGGGAAATTCTCTGCACCAAATGTACAAATAAAATTTTAAGTTTGCAGGTTTTTTGTATGTAATTGTGTAGATACATATGTATACCATATGGCGTATTGTACCATTGAGCGCTCAGTCTAATCTGATGTTTCTGAACGCTATGAATACAGGTTATGTTAAATTAATATGAAAATGATTGAGACTTTAAAGGACATAAACACAAACTTGAAAGCAAGGACAGTTGGGAAGCCTAATGCTGTCAACCCGTAGCTGTTTAACCTTTTGGCTGGTGGACAGTGGTATGAAATGTAAGCAAATCAGTATTTGTGCTGCCTTAATGTTGGTAAAGTGTTACAGAAATACCAAGAGTCTACCTAGGTGATCTTTTGCTAACAAGCATGATTAGACTTTCATAAAAAATTTCTTACTCTGGCTTAGCTGCAAAATGCAGTAGTTCTCAGCCTAGAATCTCCTGTAACACAGAATTTATTTGTATGCTTCTTATCAAATTAAGTATTTTCTCTTTGTTAGACATGCTATATTTGTGATGAACAAGGCAGAGAAAGTAAAGCAGCCACTGGTGCTTGTATGACATGTAATAAACATGGATGTCGACAAGCTTTTCACGTAACATGGTAAGTATATTTTACTATTTAATGTTGCTGATGTTGCTCTGATGTTCCAGAAAAAATTAATACACACAGTGTAATGAATAAACTCATTACTTAGTACATCTTTGAGTAAAGAAATACAGTAAAATGGTTTGTATTTTAATAGTGTTTACTAACATTATGGCAGTGGCAGCATAGATTTTGCTGTGAGCTGCAAAAAGTGTCTGGTAATACTCCCTTGGGTAGTATTAAATGGTGTGTGCTCCTGTGAATAAGTATAGAGGAGTTTGGGTTTTTTTCTTGGTCTTAGATTATTTTTCTTAGAGGATGTTTAATAGGATATGGGAGTGTAAAGACATTGTTAGTGTTGCCTGCTAACTGATTTTGATGTTTATTTCTGCTAAGTCAATGGGAAAATTACTGAGCTGTATGTAGAAATGGACTAGACTCACCTATTCCAGTATGGATTTCCAAACATTTGGGAGTAACTCACTTCACTGGTTTTATCTGAATGATACAAATCATCCTGAACTATTTGGACTTCATATTTTACTCCTGGAGAACAAAAGCTATGTCCTCCACCATATGATTCATTCTGCTTTAAGATACTTGGTTCTCCTTGCATTCAGGAAATGCTTATTTCACTTTATGGCTTTCTAAAAAAGGCTGGATAATTAGATTAAACCACATATCAACAGGTAAAAGGAAGCAAAAAGAGTTCCACTCCAAAATTTGCAGGCATTATTTGTTTTTTCAATTTCAGCTGGAGTTATTTTACAGTAGCAGGCAAATTTATATAGGCTGCGTAGCTACATAATCTGTGGATTTACGTGTCTCCTTTATGACTGCCCCAGTATCCTGCTTCATGACCAGTTTAGTCAGGGAAATGGTATTTGCACATCAACTTAAATCGCTTAAACGTATTTTCTTCAGTGTACCCTAGTGATAATTTCTATGTCTTGTGGAGATATCTTGAAGGGTTTAATTCCATTGTTTTGGTACTGATAATCTTGGTAACTCTTCATTTATTTTTTCTTTTAATTGCTTGACTACTTTGCAGGTTTTCATATGCAAAATATGAATATTTCATATGCTTTCATATGCATCCATTTTTTCATTGGATGTGATCAATGTCAAGTTTCTTTTTATGGGGAAAATGAATTGTGTTCCTCAAAGTGTGCATACCATGTAAAGGGATTACTTACAGATGTGAAAAAATGTATACATCCAAGTGCTTGTATGAAAAGGTCTCTTTACTTTCAAACACTTGGATACATACAAGAGTCCTTTTCATCTTTTTACTTTATTCCAAAACCCTGCTTTCAGTGAATGCTGTGAAGAGGATGAGATTTAAGTTCAAAATTAAAACAGCTATCTTGCCATTTTTAAAATTTTTTTTGGTTCAAAAACATGTTCCATACTACTAAATGATATCTAGTGGGAGAGTAATATCACTGGAGATAATTAGAGGCTTCTGTAATATTTTTTAAAAATGGAAGGAAAATGGGAAAACTACCAGAAATCCAGGGCAAGGTGTAATAGATTTGGGTTATCAGAACTATTGTCTAATGAAAAATGAGCTTGAGTGCGTATTTTTTATAAGAGAAGCTTAGAAACAAAAATCTTTGCTTAAAGATATCCTCTTAATTATTTTTTGTAGTTGGTATCCGCTGTAGATGTATATGTATTTAGTACTTCTGGGTTTTCCAATAACATATTTTAAAAATATATTTTAACATATTTAAATATTTAACATATTTGAAGTATCCAGCATATTTAAATTTAAATTATTTAATTGAATATTTTATATATTATTATAGATAACAATATATAACATTATATGGTATATTAATATTATATTTAAATAAACCTTATATTTTTATTATTTAATATTTAAATATTAAATAATAAAAATGAATGTGAATAATAAAAATGTGAAAATGAACCACATTATATGGTGATCATCTTTCATTTAAATACTCCTGTGTATAATTTTTACTGTAGCATAGCATTATTATGGTGTCTTGGTTTGAAAGACAGGTGTCTGCCAAGGAAGGCAGGAGCCTCCTTTGGAATGGAGAATATGACACCCCCCCACCCCCTCGAATTATTGTAATTTTGGAATTAAGGGTCTTTCAGGCAAAGATGGGAAAAGGAATAACAGTTCTTTACTAGTATGTATGTGTATTACAAGGCAAACAAACGAGATCAGCGGCAGCAACAAGGAACAAGAAGGAAAATCAGCCGGCATCCCCCGAGCCAGTCCCTCCTGACCCTTGAAGCCATTTCCCCTCGGTGCAGTTCCGGGCGCGGCCGCCAGGGGCGCTGCTGGCTCCCGGCGGGCGGGGCGGGGCCTCCCCCGCGGCTGCAGGGGGCGCTGTGGGGCGGGCTCGGGGAGCACGTGGTGATGGTGGCTTTGTTCCAGAAGGGAAGGGATGACAGAGAGGCTTTGCTTCACAAAACTCTGGGGCGATCCATCCTGGTGCCCCAGCAGGACCCTCAGGAGTACAGTCCCGCCGGAGTGGGAGATGAGATATATCGGAAACTCCGCAGCTGCAGCTGGAACCGCGGGGATGTCTCGGCAGGCAGGGGCTGTGGGGCTACAGTGCAGCCGAAAACGCGAAGTAGTGGCAGAGGAAACGGGCGGATGGTGGTAGCTTGCCTCCGCAACAGGGCAGAGCGAGAGAGAGACACTCCCTTGGGGACGGGATGGGGCTCGAGGATCCCCAGGGGTTTCCCCTGAGGCACCTGAGCAGATGGCGAAGGGTCCCTTGGTTGGTGAGGTATGGTGTTAATAAGGGCCCAGTGTAGCGGCCGCTATCAGGATCAGGGCTCCACTCACGGTAGAAGAAAGGCAGCAGGAGACAGAACCCCTCAGTGATGGTGATGAATTCTCCCCACAGCGACTGCAGCCACTCTCCCCTCCCGGTGGCAAGAACTCAAGAGAACCAGCAGCTGCCCCAGCTCCCTTCTTCCCAGCCCCATTCTCGAGTATCTCTGCCCCTCCGAGAGAAACCCTCAGATAAGAGAAGTGCAACCAGGTGCCCTCATCCCTGAATTTAGCAACTTCTTTTGTCTCTCTTAAGTACCCAGTCGTTGTTGTCTCCTAGCAACATATGGGAGAAAATTCCCTAAGAGAAAGAAACAAAAGGAAGAATCCTAAATCCCAACATATGGGAAAGAAAATTATATAGAAAATGGAATAATATTTGGTTTGTCAATATCTAAATTTGTTTTGCTAGAGAAAATATATCGACATTATAAATGTAGACAATTTTTTAAAAAAAAATTGTATTAGAATAAGGTAATAATAATCAGTCAATGATCTTTTAAAAAGAAATTAGCCTGCCACAGTATCTTAAACTAGTAAATACAGTTTGATTTACTGTGTAATTCAAGTTAGATTTAAAAAAACCCCAGTAATTTTCACAGCAAGTCAGAGAAGCATGCATATGCAAGTCGTGAAAAAACTCTTCTATTGAGCTATAGTATGGTTTTGTTACAAGCTGTTCTTTAAATATTTTTTTTTGCTTGAATTTGAGCTGAGAGTCATTGTAGATTGCTTTGTTTATTTATTTGTGCAAGTAGCTGCATAGTAAATGTAGATTTGCAAGCTGTAAGCTTGTGTGAGTACCTTAAAGTTTCTGAAAAAAGGCAATAGGCCAAAGTATGAATTATACATGTTTTACTCTGGGCTACAAAGGTTGGTTTGCTACTCATGCCACAGAAAATTATTTGTATGGAAATCTCTTATTAATTGTAGATATAAGCATCCATATGTTATCAGCTGTGATACTGTACAAACTGGTGTAAAATGGCTTTCCTTGAATGTTGTTTGGTTTATTTTTAGTGCACAGTTTGCAGGACTTCTTTGTGAAGAGGAAGGCAATGATGCAGATAACGTCCAGTACTGTGGCTACTGTAAATACCATTTTAATAAACTGGTATGTATTTATTAAATTCCATAAATAAATGTTACTGACTTACTTTTTTATTCTGACTTTTTTGTTGCCATTAGCACTAGAAATAATATTTTCATGAGAAAGTAGATTGTATTTCATTAAAACAATGTTTTAATCACAGTTAGAGAAGTACTAGCTGGAAATATTTTTTTAAGTGGTTGCTTTATAGATGAGTAGATTTTTCCCCTCTGCCAGAAATAGCATGCACATTTAGTGTTTCTTTTTCACTGAGTTCCTGGAATGTTTTCTTTTGCTATTTGTTTTAAACACCTTCTAGGAATTCAGTCATAGTTTATTCCAGTTTTTGAATAAACTAGAAAATACTGCTTCTAGAGAATAAAGAAGCACTCCATTTCTTTCTGCTATGTTACTCTTCTGCCCAACCTCTTTTGTTCCATCTCTCACGGTGTAGCCAGTGGGTATTCCCTGCTTGTAAGTTCTCTGAAATACAACCTTAAGGAAGTGACTTCAGGTTTGATTTTTAAGAAACAAACAAAAAATGAAAAACATTGAAATTTCTCAGTTAATGCAGTAGGCTTTGGATCAGACCTCTGGAGTCTTTCCTTTCACTTCTTACCAGTTTGACAGTTCCAGATACCTGTTTCTGTGTACATGTGCGAGTGTGTGGATTTGAGGGGCTTACTGATGTTTAAAAAATGTTACTTATTAGTACTAAGATATACAGACTTAGGTTCAGATGCTGTTATAGGTATAGTTTGACTTGCAGATTACTTCTTTGCACTGCTAAAAAAGTTGAATACTTGGTGTGACTTTTGGGTTGCAGTGAGGTAACAACATAAGACCAGTTAACCATTTTAGTTTCTAGAAGATAAGCTCAGTGAGGTTAGTTTTGTGCTTTTGTGAATACTGATGAATTTGCTCCATAATGAAGATAAGTCAAGGCTTCCTAGGCCCTTACTAGGCTAAGATTTTTATTTTTTTTTTTTTTTACTCTCTTGAGCTAAGTATATACAAAAAGAGTGAAAATAGTCTCTTATTTTGTGGTGAGGGCAAACCCTTACACTGTTACACCTTTGATTGCAGTGCTGCCATGATTGAAAGCAGGTATATTTATTTAAAAAACAGGTTTTATGATAGACATAACTCTATGTTTGATGTATAATTAGTTAGCTTTCCATTACAAAGCTATAGTGGTAAAGACTGGCAAGGTTGTTTTAGGAGTTTCAGTTTTTCTTTAGGATTATTGTGACTGTTAATGTCTAGTAAATACAGGTGCTTAGTATTTACTGCTGAAGCTGCTGGGTGTTCCACATCTACTATTCTGCTGAAAACTGGTTGACAAAAGAGTGGCCTAAAGTGTCTTTAAATGCTTCCTCAGTTATGAGAAAACCAGCATTTAGAACACTGGTCCAGCATAAAGTATTTGCAGTCCTGAACTAGGCTCTCAGACATTACAGAAATACAGGCAATTAAATCTGCCACTTACAATCACAGACATGACTGTTGCATTCTGTATCCTGGTTTTTAATCTATTTTAATGAAAATATACCAGACAGATCTCTTGAATAATAAATAAGTCATGAAGTCACCTTACAATGCATTTCAAGCATGTGTCAGGGCATCACTGTGGTGATACTCTTTTGAGCAGCATCTTTTTTGTTTTATGCTATGAAAACTTGAAAATGTGTCGAGCATCTTTTAACCTTTAAAAAGTGGCGTATTTCATTTCTCTGTGGAAAGCATAGCTTGCAAATTTGTGGGAGGTGTAGAAGTTGATGCAGGGATAGGCTTTTTTCCTGGTGTGCATTCAGTAGTCTTGTGAATTTTAATGTCAGTAATTAGTCAGCTTTCCAGTAATTGAAGCACTGAAGTTTTTTCCTCAAGCAATAAGGCATCTTGTCAGTGGAAATGCTTTATACTTTTTATTTATTCAAATGGTTCCTTTTCTCTGTCCATAAATATGTTTTCTCTTTTTAGAAAAAGAGCAAACGGGGATCTAATAGGTCATATGATCAAACTTTAAGTGATTCTTCCTCTCACTCTCAGGATAAACATCATGAGAAGGAGAAAAAAGTAAGTGGATTTGTCGTTGCTAATTATGTGGCACATCTGCTTAAAAGTAGCACTTTCTGGTAAATTTAATTTTTGCTGAAAAGCATGAAGAAGATCTTGTTCTGAAGCACTGAATAATAAATAACACGTGATAAACCATTGGTACTGGCATCCAATGAGGAAACCTCTTCAGGTGCATTTGTATATGCACTTTTCTGTTTCTGTTTGTATTCAATTTTGAGATACTGAAACATATCTGTTGGGAAGGATGTTCCAAGCAACTTCCTTTGCCTTAATTTTCTGTTAGAAATTTCTGTTAGAGTTTTTCTTGTGTACCCTTTGTGATGACATGGGGAAGAAAAGAAAACCAGCAGGAGACATTTTAGCAACTGTGTGGCTAAACACATGCATCTAATTCTTTATGTTTCAACCTGTTACATCTTTCTCTTATCAAAGAACTGACATCTCTTCTTGCCACATTTTATTAGTACTGGTGGTCAAGCCCACTGTGCTGGCAAAATACCTTGGGAACTCATCTGGGAAAATTTGCTGTGAGGGTACAAAGAACGGAACTGCTGATTTCTGATGTTGGTATATTCTTTTAATGATTTGACTTCACATATTATTAAAAAAATAATTTCAGCTCTATGATGATTACTATTTTAGGTTTTTATTACTGCTGCATTAACAGTTGTCTGTAGGAAATTTGTCATCTAAATTCAATAGAGAGTGGTAACAGACACAATGCAAATATGCTTTGTCACTTTTTTTAGGCCTCTACATGCAAAACTGCTCACTAGTACACATCCTTTACAAATAGCTTAATAGGATTTTGTGTGGATGTGGATAAACTTAGTTTTACATTATTAAAAATAATTACATAAAAATTGGCATAAAAGAATCTTTTGACCAAATGTGTATTATACAAAGGAGCTATATCTGTAGAAACAGGAAATTGAATAGGAGATGTCAGTCTTTACACTCTTTGCTGAATATTTGACTTGGATTTTTGAGATTACTTCCATTTTGGATGGATATTGACTGCCAGTTGTTCTTGGATAATATTCTAAAAGGTCTGATCTTTAGACTTGTTTAATGGTATAGGTGAATCATTCTGTCTTTATCCACTAGTGCAGAAAAGAGTGTGCACTGTGATGTTGCTGTACCTCTAATCTAAATTTAGGGCTGAAATAATAAAAGTAAGGAATTTTGGCAGACATTTTTAGTAACATGTTGGTAGAAGAATCCAGTTTTGAATTACAGACTACAGAATTAGCTTACTAATATTTGCTGTATTTTTTCCTTAGTTTTCCACTACTGTTGTATTTCAGTTCATGTTTTATCAAAGTACATGGATGGATTTTTACAATCATTGGCAAAACTTATAAGTTGGTGGGTTTGTGGTTTTTTTTTGTTTTATTTTGGGTTTTATTTTTTATTTTTCTTAAATTAATTTGACTGAAGATACTTCCCAGGTCATACCTGTGAATTCTACAGGGTACACTTGGAGGGACTTTAACACTTCAATGGTGTCAGCTATTTTGTCAGCTTATGCTGTATATTTGATACACTGTATTAATTATCTTGGAGGACATGGGCAGTTTTTCAGGGTGACTTCCCATATTTCCTTTTTTGTAAATCCCTTAAGAATCTAGGTTTTTGTCATATTGCAGTAAATACTTACAGCTTTCTTCAGAGATACAGTAGTGTTTGTGTTTGTGTGGCAACCACATCCCTCTTACAGCCACTGTAGTTTCTGCTTTATCTTTCATCTTTGTTCCTTGGAAATTTGGATAATCTGATCTGCCGGCATCATTAAAGCTTTCTGTTTTGCCAAGCAGTAGCTGTATGAGCTGTGGTTTGGAACCACTTTTCTTGGTAAGATCTCAAAAGCTATCCTTTTGTGCATGTGAAATACTACACTGCAGTAAGAAGAGGCTGGTCTGAAAATGTTAACATAGGTAACTGTTGTTTTTACAAACAGACTCAGCTGAAAGCCTGGGTTTCCCTTCCATGGTGTGTGTTTAACATCTTCTGGGCACTCTGCCAACAAAATTGGTAACAAATATGTAAGGGTAAAATAATAAAAAAACCAACAAACCTGAAAAAATTTAACCAAACCTTTGGTATGATTTAATTTTCATGATGATGTTGAAGCTACAGAATAAATAGCTTCATTATATTCTGATTACTGCTGCCTAAGCATTGTTGTTTCTGCGGCAGGGATGCTATTCAGAAATTATTAGTGATGATGCTGTGTCCCTTATAAAGAATATTGGTCGTATGCTGCTTGACATTCCATTACAATATTCCTTTTCTTCAGGGCCCAGGTGTTTACTCAGGCTTTCTTGGGAAAACTTAGGCCACCATGAGGCAGTGGAAAAATGCTTTGCTTTAATGTTACTGGCAATGTTATATTTGGAAGGACTGAAGAAGGAACTAAACATATCTGGAATTGACCTTTGTATAATAGAAGTCTTTTTTTTTGGCACTAACTTGAAAATTAGACAAGGTTACTAGCTTTATCTGTTTATGACTTCTGAAAAATGTGAATATATTATGTAATAAGTAACTACTATATAGCAGCTGAATTGCATAGGTATCTTTTCTACTAGAAGTGCTTTGGTCTGAGCTGAGCAGGAAGGAAAATTTAAAACTCTGCTGTAGTGGCTCATATCATGTAAGTTAAAGAAAAATGGGCTCATGACTGAAGACTGTGGATGTCTGAAAGAAGTTGTGTTTGAATACTCGAAAAGAATAGTTGGTGACAAGAGGCTTCTTTTCACTATCACACAAGTTGGAGAGCATCAGAGGAGAACCTAAAATGCAGGAGCCAGGATAAGTATCCTAAACACTGAGGTACTAGTGCATTGTGGGCATCTTTTTGCTGCTTGTCTTGTGCTTAAAGAAATGTTACAGCTTTGATTTTGTGGCTAGAAACTTGAACACCTAAGAACATGTTGTGGCAGTGCGTCACACTCCGCATGTTCCACTGTAGCTGGGAATTTGTTTCCTAGGGCCATGGGAAGGGAAGATTTAAACCATGTCTCTGTGCATTGAAAGTTTCCATAGGCTGTTTGTTGGTTGGAGCTGCCCAGACTTTGCCAATTTGTTGTGAAGGAGCCTGTGCTCATATGTCAGGGCAGTGAATTTCATTTGGGAGAGAGGTGCTTGATGCTTTTTAATGAATTTATGTGCTGCGTAAACTGTTACAAGGCCAGTTGTAAACACTCAGGTCAAGTATTCCTGGGGCATTTCCTTACTGTCTGAGCAAATGACTAAAAAGGTAAAATGGATCTGCTATGCATTACGTAAGATTCTGTGGTAAAAATCGGATCAGATTGCAGGTTTTTGGATTATCATTCAGTTGCATAAGCAGTGATTTTTTTTCTCTGAAAAAACAACCAAAAAATCAGTTTTAGTCCCAAGGAATCTTTTTATAGTGCTGTATAGAGTGTTTTAAAGACGATTCTAATTGTGTCATTCCTCTATGAATTCCCTCATTTCATAAACTAAGTGATGCTACTGAACACTGGGGGTTTTTTTTGCAACTTTTTTGGGAAAAAATCTCCAAATTAATCTCAGTAATGCAGTATTCCATTACATTTTTATTAAATTTTTAAGTTTTGTTAATCAGTTTAATATATTTGACTGTTTAATCCTTTCAACTGCTTTTGATGTCTGAAGCAAAATTTTAAGAATGCTAAAGATAACTAGAAGAAAAGTGGTTTACAACCACTTTGAAATTACTTCAATTTTAATAATTGAAGTATTACTAGATAAATATTATTTGAATAAGAACTGTGTGGTATAGATGCTACTGGTCATGTGTGTCCATGTTAACTTACTCCAAATTCTATTTGATCAGAGGGAAGGAAGCGTGGCTCCAAAATACCTCTTTGAGCTTGTCAATAAATATAAACCACATGTATCTCAGTGTATAGATACACTAGTAGCTATTTAAGATGAAGAACCCAGTTGCTGTTTCCTAAAATGGAATTTTTGATGGGTTCCATGAATTCAAAAGGGGAATGTCTTCATCCTTCAATCTTTACTGTCGTTGCCAATGAATAGCGTTTCTCTTTCTGGGCACCTGTTCTGTACTGACTGTTGTACGAGTGTAGATTTTTCTTTTTTAATACATCTCTTCATGTCAGATTCTGTTGGAAGTCTTAACTATTTGGAAATACTGACAGCATGTGACTGTGTAAACTAAGTTTCTTTAGAAAGCTACCGTATCTGAGTATATTTAGTAATAGATATTTTTATCCGCAAGATTAAGAGGAAAGGTGACAACCTTGTTTTACTTCTTGTTTGCTAAAATTCTCTGTTAACTTGTGCTGTTCTCTGTGTATACAACTGTCATCCTGATAATCAACTCCATGAAATTTACTGGAGCTGGCACCAGCACAATGATCTCTTGTGGTGGCCAAGAAAAAAATACATAAGAATATAAGTTCATTTTAATTTATATTTTCTTTCACTTTAGTAAGAGAAAATATAGGAACTTTTTGTCTCAATTCCCAAGGTTATCATGGAATTACTGATTTGACTACCTCATATTTTTTTAACTTACAGTAACACATCATATACCTTACTGAAAAAAGCATAATGCTTTTAGCATACTTTAGCACAGCAAACACCTCAATAGTATTAAGCTTGTCAGCTGGGATTAATTAATTATTATAAAATCAAAATGAAAAACATATCACCTCAGATATACCTACAATTTACTCTGCAAGATGTAGAATTTTGTAAGGCTTCCTAGGTTGCAACTGTCTTTTTCCATCTCAAAGTACACATTTTAGTCTTTGACTGAAAGAAAATAAAACCCCTAGACAGCAGCTCACCCCCACACACCTACTTGCTCATTCCCCTCCCTTATGGGATGGGGGAGAGAATCAGAAGAGTAAAAGTGAAAAAACCTGTGGGTTGACATAAAGACAGTTTAATAGGTAAAGCAGAAATTGTGCATGCAAGCAAAGCAAAACAAGGAATTCATTCACCCCTTCCCACGGGCACGCAAATGTTCAGGGATCCCCAGGAATGAAGAGCACCATCACATGTAACTATTACTTGGGAAGACAAACACTATCGCTCTGAATATACCCCTTTTCTTCTTCTTCCCTGGCTTTTATATACTGAGCATGATGCCATATGGCATGGGATATCATTGGTCATTTAGGGTCAGCTGTCCTGGCGGTGTCCCTTCCCAGCTTCTGATGCACCTCCAGCCAACTTGCTGTGGTGGAGTGAGAAGTAGAAAAGGCCTTGGCCCTATATAAGGACTTCTCAGCAGAAATTAAAACTTCCCTGTGTTACCTACACTGCTTTCAGCACATATCTAAAACACAGCCCCACACCAACTAGGTAAACTTAACTCTATCCCGTTCACAACCAGTATAATTTCAATTCTTACAGCTATTAGTGTGAGAGATGCAGAAGTAAAAGGTGCTTTGAAATGTCTCTTTCTTGGCTTTGGATCCTGGCTTAATACAAGATTGCTAGTACTCCGACTTGGTAACAGTTTCTGGAAGGTAATCTGGATACTGTTTAATGAAGTTGTATATATTGTACCTACCGTGTTTTGGGTTCTGGTAGACCAGAACAGCCTGGATGCAGTTAAAGATGATGTATGATGTTAAGCTGTCTGAGGCAGGAAGATTGAATGGATTCCTTCTGCATGCCATTCTGCTCACCTATTTCATGATACATATTTGACAGGTATCTTTAAGTTACCTTGCAAACCAATCATTTCACAGTATGTAACATAATACATAATTTAAACTTGTAATTTTTATAGGAAGGAATGGAGGTGAGCACTGAAAATACATAGTTGCATTGATTTAGTTAATCTTGAATTTTTGAAGTTACAAAGTGCTCCTACTATAAAGTGGCACTGCATGTCTGTTTCTAACAATTACTATTAAACTGTGCAAATAACAGAAACTACACTAAAGTAGTAGGTAGGAGTAGCTCATTCTGGATAAGAATTGGTAGTCTTGCATGTCTTAGAAGCTTTGGGTGGCATTTTTATCATTGATTCTTGAGTTTATTACCATTGACAGTTGAAAATATGACCATTATTCCTGTACTTAAGTGAGGCTTTTGGGTATTTAAGTAATTGAATGAAGGACTTAGGAAACAAGGTTCTTAAGAACAAGTGTTATGCTTAGAGCTTATGTGTATGAATAACGCTGGCAGTAGTGTCCTACCTCCCCCTATAAACTATCTCTTGCCTGTATCCTTTTATTACTGTGACTGCAGCAACACTGCTGCTGCACTGAATTTTTCTGTTGTGGATTGTACTGTTTAAAATGCTAGCTAGATGAATGCCTGAGCAAGGACTGTTCTTATAAAAATAAGAGAAACTAGGATTTGAGTTTGAAACTTGGGGACTGTGGTCATCTTTCATTCTGCAATTATTATTATGGTTATATTACTAATAGCTACTATTATAAGCAGATCTGGCCTCTTATTTGGGATGAGCAAAAACTGTGCACAGCTTTCCACTGAGGATGTTAGATTTGATGTGACAGCTCAGGATTTACAGTCTTTGGTGACAAAAAATGCACAAAATCTATAAATGACAAAAGAACTGATATGAGTGCTCTGTGCTAATAGAACATTCTGATACATTGGAATTATTTGAGGAAGTCAAACAGCAGCTGAAAAATTAGGGATTTAGGCATTCAGATGATTTTACTTACAATAATCAATGGGGAAAGTAGATTTTAAAATGTTGTTGAAGTGTAAAAACTTGGAACAGCCAAAGGTAGTGAGGGATAACGATTTTTGTAATAGAGAAGGCATAAAAATGCTGTAATTCAAGATCAGCCCCAAGCAGTTTGATGTTGAAGGACATCTATGGTTGCTGATAGTGTGCATGTGTTTTGATTCTTCCAAAACAGAAGTTAGTCTCCTGTTCCCTGAGCCCATGAGCTCTTGCTTCTCTGTTCTGCATCTGTCTTCTCTGCCTGTTACTGTCCATCTCTCATGTTCCTTCACAGAACTAATGTAGCTCTCTAAAACAACAGAAAACTCACCACTTAGTTTTTTGTTGCTGCCGTTCAGCAGTTTGAGTGGGCAGAGGGAAGGTCTGACAAGCTAAACACTCTGAGAGTGTGGGGTCAGAAAACCTTTTTCTCCCTTTGTAACAGTGAACTGTTAAATGCTGAACTTTGGAATGTATTTTAATCAAATAAACTCCTGTAGAAACCCCTTTCAAGAGGGCTGTGCATTCCTGAGACAAAAATGAATTGCAAATAGGTATAAATACCTTCAACAAGTTAAATGATACTTCCATGTGGAAATGTTATGAATTATTAATGCCATTTAAAAGAAAAGCTGAAGTCATTAATTTCTTCTGTACTAGAAGAAATTCTAGTTCACTAGGATGAACTATTGTTCACTTGTATTATTAATTTTTTCCAAACATCGAGGACCAAAGTTTGAAAAAATATATTTTATAACATCTGTTATGCTGGTAACAGATCAGAGCTAAAATGTAGTTGCACAGGTACCCTTAATTTGATGTTTTGATGAGATGCTGGTCTTTTTCACTGGTGTGACAAATGTTTCTCTGAAAATAAGTTAAAGAAAATGGGCAAGTGCTAATATTTAGAGTGATGAAGCAAGTAAATGAGCTAAAAAAATGAAGATTTGGGGTCAAAGTGTATTTGTGAAGTCATATTATGTAAAAATTTTGTAGATTGAATCTTTTTGGGAGAAAGAGAAGCAATCAGAATGTATTTCCTTCCCCTTCTTCATTCCCCTGCTCCCTACTCTACAAGAAATCGATGTACAGAAGGTGCTGTAGAATTCCAGAAATCTTGCACCATGTTTGTTTTGTTATCTAGCAACATGTAGCTTTTGGAGTTAAGATGTGATTACATAATTTTTTAGGTAAGAAACAAAAGCCAAAAATGAAATCCTTGGTGAGAAATAAAGCATTCTGATTAATCATGATGTATGAAGTTGAGGCATTTTATGTTGGTATTTAGCTGCACCATAAATCCAGGCTCTTCAGGTTGTTCGGGATGAATATTGTTACAGGTGCCTGCCCAATGGCTGCTTGGCAATCATGCCTTATTTTTCTTCAGGAGCTGTCTGCATCTGGTCTGCTCAACTATCTTACTTGTGAACCAAGATTAAAGTTACCTTTGTCAGTTTTGTTGCTGGCCGTTTATTTTTTTTAATATAGTCTTCCTTGGAATTGTGTCTTCTGCTAAACCTTGGCTTTACAGAATGTACAGATTGCATTTATCAGCTCTGCACAGGAGTTTGGAACATGTGAACTCGTTTCTAAATATATAAATGGGATATGTGCATTCTGCCTGCCGTTAATGCTCCCTTAGCTTTCACTCACTGTCGGTATTACTTTCAGTCCTTGCTAAGAGTTATTTTTGTCCTTTATTTTCCTTACAGTAAAGCTTGTAAAAGATGAGACATTTGATACCATTACCTTCCCTAGAAAGGGGGGGTTCCCATGTGGTTTAATGGATGAATGTTTATCTTGGTGAGCTGTTGCTGTGTTTCTTGGAGTTTTTTCAGAGCTGTGACTGAGTAGAGATCTTACAAAAGTGAAGCATGCAGAGTTGTCCATGAGGAGCTAACAGTTTGTTGTTTTTCTGGAAGTAGGGAAGATGGCTATTTTGTGTGGCCTTTGAGACAGACTTGATTGAAAGCTGTCATATTTGTTAAATACTGTGGGAATTAATTTCCCTTTATTACTCCTTTTCTGAATTCCAAAGTGGATATTCAGAACTCTTCTTAACCTTTTGTTGCATCTTTGTGGTAGAGAAGGGTGCAACTGCAAGAAGTCACTTTGTGCGAGCTACGCATCTTCAGCAGTCTCAGCAGCTTGTTATTGAAATTTTTATTCTTACCAGTGTAAAAACTGAGCATTTCTTTCAGAGATTTTCCTGCAGTGTTCTCCAGTGCTTTGATGTTGTATGCATTTGAAGTCAATTCACATTTAGAAATAATGCTTTTCAATTTTCTTGGGAAGAAAAAAGGTAATTAAAAAGAAAAAGAAAAATGGTGAGAGGAGATATTACCAAAAAGGAGGAAATGTAGAGTTACAGACAGCAGATGTCTTGTGAATGAGATATACTTGTACCTAGAAGGCTTTTGGATGGGTTACCCCTGTAGTGGCTTTGAGTGGAAAGCTGTAACCGTGGTAAGCTGTCCTGGCAAACTTTGTCTTGATGGTTTGGATCTGGGAGAGGAATTTGTTGTGGTTGCTGATGCTTCACTGTACAGAAATTAAACATATTCTTTCCAGACACTGAATTCTTTATGCCCCCTTCCTTCCTGCTGTTCTTGCGTCCCTTGTCTTTCCTACCACCTCCTTATGTGTAGGGACTACCTTTGATTTCGGTATGTTACAGAATGTAATTTGAAGTCCTCCTAAGTGTTCCTTTGATCAGAATTTTGTTTTTTGACTTTTAGATGAAATTAACACTGAAAGTCAAAGAACACTAGATAGTTGACAGAAAATACTGTAAAACATGTTCATTTAAAAGTTTTCTTATTGTTTACTGATCTTGTTGTGAAGTTTCATCTTAAAGTGTATTAAAGTCATTGCCCCTTGGCTCCAAAATTAAAAATAAAAAAAAATTATTTAGGATTATTTCAATTTCCCAGTAGAATGCTGAAATCCAAAGAAACTCAGACAGTGGTTAGCCATTCCATAGCTTCCTTCTTCACACTTGTCTGGGGTTCAATGAAATTGTTACTCAGGTTTTTCTAAACACCTCCACTGATGATGTAGTAAGTTTGGTAGCTTAGCACTGGTGAAAGTCTTTTGTATCAACAGAATCGATGAATACCATGGCAATCTTGGTGTAGATGCTTCTGTTTTTCCTTGATTCCTGCTTGCTTTTTTGTTAGTATGTATAGCACCTTGGGGACTGTTATATTTGTTACTGGAAAGACTGTGCAGTGCATTTGAATCCTTTCTCTCCACAGTAGTTTTTTTCTTTCTAATGTGTTTTCCAGGTCTAAAAAGAAACAAACAAACAATGTCCTCTTGAGAAAATAACAAAACAAACATAACCTTCCTGATCTAAAGCTCCTTCAACAAACCTATATTCGGTTTTAAAGATTTAAAACCTACCTTATGGTGTATGTCATTGTAATTATGACACCTGCTCACTTTATTATGATGGAAAAACCTCCATATTTCTATCCATGTAGCAGAGTGGAAAAAAAACCCCAAAGTTCACTTGAGTGTTTAAAAACCCCAAACCTAGAAACTCCTATTAACTTTTTAAAGTTAACTTGTCCTTGAGTTTTACGAAGGGTACAAGAATTAAAAGAACTCTATATATTATATCTAGCAAGTGTAGATTTACTTAATATGTTGGTGATGATAGCATTTTTACTTGATTTGTGAACTTTCTTAGTTAAACTGTATTTCATTCATGGCAAAATTAGTTTTGTTAAATGGATTTGGGCTGGTTAGAGACAAGGTGATCTCTAAGTCAGTCACCTGGTATTTACAGTTCATAAAGGTACAATAAAAGTGTTTTACGTTCAGCTTCGCAACTAGGTTGTCAGTTAACTGATTCTACTTAGCTAGAGAATTTGGGAATCCATTCTCTTACTCTCTCAGGCTGATTCCTTGAAATAAGGTTCTGTTATTTCTTGAGTTGTGGCAGAAGTAGAAAGGTGATATCTGGTCATACCTGAATAGAGTATACATGTATTGCATCTTGTCCTGGTGCTTGGTGAGAGTGGTTGTGCAGGTGCTGTTGAACAAATGATGTTCTTTTGAAAGTCTGGACAGTTAAGATAAAGATCAGCGTGGGTAGATATCAAGATTCAAAACAGTTACTGTATTTTCATATGGCTGTTCAGACTTACATGTCTTTTCAAGCTTCCCAGCTGGATTTTTAAACCCCTTGTGTCAATCCATACGTATGCACGTTTTTTACTAGCTCTCTGTAGAAGCAGTCTGAACAAATAGCCATACATTGTGCTGTTCTGCAGAGTTTTGTGTTAGTTCACAAAAATTTCACAAATACATAATTAGAGAAATAAAACACTTCAGTGCCAGTAGCTTGAAAATAACTTCTCTCACATCTGAAGTCTCTTTGCATCTTCTGACACTAAGTAAACTGTATTGCATTGCTAAGGAAAAATTACTTGTTTATGATTAGGCTGGAAAAAATACTGTACTTCTGTGTTCTAAGTTTAATTGTTAGTTTTGTCAAACTGGCTATTTTTGTAAAGTATTTGTCTAAACTATTCAGACAAATACAATTTGGGTCTGATTCTGTTATCCTCCAAAAATTGATTTCTGCCAGTATGAAAGACTTCTGTTATACTATAAAGGCTCTAGGATAAGAAGTTATTTTCCCTTTGTTGGTACAATTTTGTTCACACTGCCAATGCTTCATTCATGTTTAAAAAATAAAAATTAAAACTAAAAAACAACAACCAAAAAAAAACAACCAAGAAACCAAAACCCAACTGATTACATTCTCATCTCTTTTAGAAAGGACATTTGATTTGTATAGCTTTTGATACTTTATTCAATTTACCATGGAAAATACTTAATTAGTCTGTAAAATGTCCCTTTTTTGGAAATGAAATCTAAATCAGATTTCACATTTTTATGCATGGAGATGTCAGTAGGGGAGCAAAGCTAAAACCTTGCATTAATTTACATTAGTATGCCAACAAAAAATACTGTGCAGGTACAGAAAAGTAGAAATCTATGGTGAAAAATGAATAAAGATCTTTGAAACAGGAGCCATGTCTCTGTTCTTAGTCCAGTTTATTTTGTTAAGTGGTTATTGTAAAAATGGGTTATACTAACAACAGTTCATTCATCGGTGCTGATTATAATGGAAAAATTCCAGTTTGTGCACTTTGAAAACAAATATAAGTATTTGATTTGCTTTTATAAAAAAATAAATTTCAAAACATTGAAAACATCAGTGTGTTTTCCAAATAGCACAGGACATTATTGCCATCTCTCTTCAATTTAGGTAACACTTGATGCAGTGTAGAATGGCTTATGTTAAAGTTGAAGCTAAACTTAGTTTTTATTGTCTTTTACATCTTCTAGAAATATAAAGAGAAAGATAAACACAAGCAAAAATATAAGAAGCAGTCGGAGTCCTCACCATCTTTGGTTCCATCTCTTACTGTAACTACAGAAAAAGTAAGTCAATGTGTTTTTTCTCCTCTTCCACTTTGGTAACTTATGTCAAAATTTCATAATGTAATCATTCCACTGTATAAACAGGATCTTTATAATGGCATCAATTCTGTAATTATCAACCACTCTGGGTATTTTTTCCTGTAATATAAAATCCTAAAATACTTGGAGATTTACCATATGCAAAAGGCTTAGTTTTGTACTTAAATTGTGAGTCAGGTGCCAGTGCTACTCCAGTAAATTTTACTTGATTGAGTTATATTTAATAATTTGAGAAGTTTTAGAAAGTGTTTCCTTCAAAATTCTTGTGTATGCTGAGCTGACACTGAACCTGTAAGCATTTAAAACTGGTAATTATGAAATTGCAGCTCACGGTTCATATTGCCTTATTAGCAGGTTGTTCTGTTAGGTTTTCTGATGTTTCCTTCCTGTTGATGTGTTAGAACATACCTAATTCCAGTAGCAACATACAGGATTAAATAAAGACAGTTTTCATTGTACTCAGCAAGAATCACTTCTGCTGTCCACCAGTAAAATGACACTAATGTTGGCATTACAGAGTGGGCAGTACTATTGAGAAATGGGATTTCTGATTTCAAAGCTGGATAAAATGTGTCCCGTTCAAGTGGAGATGTTTTACATCGGAGTCAGGGAATCATGGTTTGAATTGAATTGTGCTTAGCACACAGATCATCGTGTTTTAGCAAAGGTGTTGAGGCTTGTGTTAACTGTGTGTGGTTTGGTTGGTGAGGTGTTACATTCAACAAATGTGTGTTTGCATATGGTACACCAAGACCTCATCAGGATGGGGTGAAACAATTGAAATACCAGCTTTCTCTGGTCTCTGGAAGTATTCTCTCAACTAGTGGTATCACATTCAAGAATAATCTCCAAGAAAGTTAGATTTTTAGTATGCTTTGCATATTTCTTCATTCTCAGTAGTAAGATTATTAGCTGGAGAATTCATACCTGCTAACATCCCATTATTTGTAGCTCACTCTTCTACTAAGAGTCCTTTTTCTTGTTCTACTGTATTCTCTTTGATGCTGTTGTGTCAAGTGAGACTTAGTGGTTTTATGAAACTCTAAAAAACTCTCTTTAAAAAAAAAAAATAGAAGAAAGGGTAGAGTCAATTTACCACTTAGCTGTTTTGATTTAAGAGCAATTAGAGATTGCAGTCAGTGAGTGTGACAGTTTCTACTGAAATTAGGTTGTAGAACACTTTGAGTACTATTAACTGGTCCACATGATTGGATATTTCATTTTATTAATTTGCCCTAAACATACTCCTTTTGAATCTGAGAAAACTTCTAAAATTCCTGTAAGAGAATAAAGTAGCCTGTAAGAGAGGCTGTGTGGAAACTTCTTTAAACTTTACTACCTTTCTTTAGGTTTTATACTATGTATGAACATATCTTTCTTGAATTACATCCCTCTTGTACTTTGATTATCTAGTCATCGTAACTTTTTACAAAAAGTGATATTACTGTATATTTCTTTAAAAATTTTTTAAAAAAAATTAAAAAATGGAGATATTGATTTCTGGGCTCTTCAGGAAGGACGTTGAGACGCTTGAGTGCGTCCAGAGGAGGCAACGTGGCTGGTGAGGGGCTTGGAACACAAATCCTGTGAGGAACAGCTGAGGGAGATGGGGTTGTTTAGCCTGGAGAAAAGGAGACTTGGGTGACCTTTTCACTCTCTACAACTTCCTGAAAGGTGTTTGCAGTCAGGTGTGGGCTGGTCTCTCACCAGAGAGCAACTGACAGAACCAGAGGACACAGCCTTAAGCTGCACCAAGGGAAATTTAGGTTGGACGCTAGGAAAATGTTCTTCATGGAAAGAGTAATAAAATACTGGAATGGCCTGCCTGGGGAGGTGGTGGAGTCACCATCCTTGGATGTGTTTAAAAAAAGACTGGATGTGGCACTCAGTGCCATGGTTTAGTTGAGGTATTAGGGCATGGACTGAACTTGATCTTGAAGGTCTCTTGCAACCTAGTCATTCTGTGATTCTGTGATGATCTTTGGCATCCTGCCTCTTAGAATATGCCTTTAATGCCAGAGACACACAGTTGGATTCTGTTTTTCTGCTAAACTTATTTCTAATTGCTTTGTCCTCCCTATCCTTTTCCTAAGTTAAAAGGTTTACTCTATGGATAGTCACAAGGATGAGCTAGAGCAAACACTAAAGTGAACAAAAAATATCGAATTCTAGAACTTAAATTATAACTTAATTAAAGTAAAACAGAATATTAACTGTGGAATTCGAATATCATCATGCCCTTTTCGGTTGTTTTTTGTTTTTTATTTTTAGTTTAATCTTCAGCATGTGGGTTTTCTTTACCTAACCTGTTTGCTTCATTTATTGCCTTTTTTTACAGTGCTTCAAATCATCAGGAGAATTGGTGTTCAGTTTTTTATTGGTGTTTTTATTGCAAAATTTGCGTTCAGACGTTCCTAAGTGTGATTATGTTTTTTAAAAAAGTATCTATTGGATATATGGAAGTGATATTTTTTGTTGTTGTTGTGGCTAGTTCCTTCAGTTATTTTTTTTCCTGAGTCCTTTTAACACCATTTACATGCATTTCCTTTTCTAGGTTATAAACTCATAATTGTTCCTCAAAACTTTGAAATTTTACTAATGAAACAAGTTTTATTTTTTCCTAAGATTAATATTTGATTCATAATATTGTATTAATGTATTACTTTCATGTGTCCTTTTATGTAGTTGCTAGAATTGATCTGAACCTCATCTCTGTTTCACAGCAGTCTTTCTTTGTATTGAATGCATGACTTTATCGTGGTATATAATTACTTTTGCTACCATAATATTCCTGTGGGGGGAACTGAAATTTGAAATGAAATTTGGTTTTCCCTTTTATGATGTTAAATGTTTGTAAATCTAGTGGTAATGACCATTTATGCAGGTGATGTCTTAAAACATATCTTATCTAGATGAGTGGTTTCTTTAGATAGAATCATGAAAGGATGCATGATAAACAGAACTTACCTTCCAGTAGTGTAGTTGAATTGCCTGTTTGTTCTGCAGAATTTAATTCCAAAAAAATTTTACTGAGGTTCCAGCCCCTGCTATTTTGAGAGGCGCTTTTGTGCATCCCTGTAATGTCATAGCAAATGTTGTTCAGTCTGAATCAGTTAAGTTTGAAAATATTTGAAATAAGAAATGCCTGACTACTCTTTGATTAATGTAGTAGCACTACTTTTTTCACTTTTGGGACATTGATATAGAATGTTTTAAGAAGAACTACAATAACTTAGGAATTTGAGTTCTCTGCTGCCTCTTCTTCTGCCCGCCTACTTAGTTGGAAAGAGCCATCAGCCCTGTATTTGCTCCTGGTAAAAAAATTCTCTCTCATGTTTTGAGCTTTGGCTCCTTCCAGCAGTGCAGGGACACGGTGAGCGAGGGTTATGATCAGTTTGTCACTGGTTGCTCCTGCAGCTGCTTAAGGAGAAGAGTCCTCTCCCAGCTCCAGCATCCCTCCCATGGGAGACAGGCTTTCATTCTCCATCATGAGTCCATCTCAAGGGCTACACTTCTCCACAGACTGCAGAAACGTGGATCACTTCTCCACAGGGTGCAGTCCTTCAGTCACAGCCTGCCTCCAGTGTGGGTCCCCCACAGGGTCACAAATCCTATCAGGAAACCGGCTCCAGCATGGACTCCTCTCTACACAGGTCTCCAGGTCCTGCCAGGAGCCTGCTCCATGGGGTCACAGCCTCTTCTCAGGCATCCACTTGCTCTGGGGTGGGTTTCTTCCATGGGCTGCAGGTCAATCTCTGTGTCCCCATGGATCTCCATGGGCTAAGAGGTGCAGCTGCCTCACTACGGTCTTCAGTCTACCATGGGCTGCATGGGAAGCTCAGCTCTGGTGCCTGGGTCACCTCCTCCCTCTCTTTCTTCACTGACCTAGGTTGTCTGCAGAGTTGATTCTCTCATGTGTTCTCAGTCTGCCCTTCTCTGGCCACAGTTACATGTGCCCAATAAGCCTTTTTTTTCCCTTCGTCAGTATGCTGTCACAGAGGTGTTACCACCATTTCTGATGGGCTCAGCCCTGGCCAGCTTTGGGTTAGTCCTGAAGTTGGCTGGAATTGGCTGTGACAGATATGGAGGAAGCCTCTGGCAGCTTCTCACAGAAGCCCCCTGTATAGCCCCCCTCTACCAAAGCCTGGCCATGCAAACCCAGTGTTGATTTTGGGGATTTTTTGGGTTGGTTGGTTTTTGCTCAGACTCTGCTCTTACCAACTGGCATTTTTGTGGTGAATTACTTGCCATGGTCCTTCCTCTGTCTGTGCAAGGGTACTGCCTTATGCATCTGCATAGGGCTAAAGGCCACTCAAACCTTGGAACGTACTAGATATATACCGAGAATGATTATTGCATGTTTACCATAAATCCCCAGTAGTTTTAAGACTTGCTGCAGATGGATAGTGTAATTCTTCAGGGTGTACAGAGTGATAGATGGAGAGCATTAAAATGACAGTAGCTCTCTGTGCTTAGGGTATATTTCATCTTGTTAGTGTTACTGATTCTCTGAGTAAGCATGTAGATTTCAGTACACCTTATAGCACCTTCTGAAATGCAAATAGCTGTGGGAGCAAAATTTTCCAAAGCAGAACTGTGTTGTGCATGCATATTCTTCAAAATCTGCCAGGAATGGGATTCAGGCTTGCAGTCAAACCAAATCACAGCACAGTGTTTACAAATTAATGTCTACTTGTCATTGCTTGGCCTGGTATGCAAATAGATTGAAATATTTACTTTCCTCAAAGCTTGTATATTTAGTTATCTTCTGTCATTTGCAACTGAAAAGTCAGATTTATGTAAATGTCTTAGCTATTTTAGTAAAATATGGAAAACTTTGTATAGCTGCTATACCAAGCTTTATGTAAAGACGAAAAAACATTCTGTTGTAGGCCTAAATTCAGCAAGCATCCCACTTGGGGAAGGGAAAATGTGTGTGTATGCTCAATTTTAAGAGGCATGTGTATGTGTGGTCTTTAATGGAGATAACTGTAGATACTATTTTAAATTCTGTTCTGTAAAGAACTGAAAAACAGACAGGCTCGTTTTGAACAGATGAGTAGCTTCTAGATTTGATCCATATTTTTTTAAAGAAGCTTTAAACAGCTATTTTACTAGGTGGCTTGTGTATGAATAACAGTATAACTTTTTTTTATTTATTTTTCTCTGATTTTGCTTTAGTTTTCTTTCTTATGTTACTAAAATTCAGTTACCACAACTCCACATTTTTTTCAGTCATGAGAACAACAATATTCCCTTGTATGTTTTCCTGATGTTGTGCATGTGGTTTCCCTGCCCACCTAATTACTTCTTGTGAAACCTGTTTTGGCTGTTCACCAATAGGAACAATTCTGGCAAAGTTCAACAGACAAGCAATAGACCTAAAGATGAAATTTTTGAAAGCCCTGTGGAGAGTGTATGAGTGTAAGAAAAAAGCCAGAATTCTTGGGTTTGGGTAGGGGATGAGGAGGATATTTGCATAGGGAGCTCAAGCGTGTTTTCATGCCTGTCACAGAGCAGGTTTGAAGTTAAGTGTTTCTTGGTCAGCTCTGTCGTCTTCTTTACTTGGTGGCTCTTAAGGAATTGGGAATTAATGGGGATAGTTCACATGCCAGGGAGCTGATTTTGGTTTGGTGTTGAGTCTATAAAATCTTAAAAATCTAAGTTCTTAGATTCTGATGCCTTCAACAGTTCTGCTGCTGATGGAACAACATTTTCAGTTTAACAAAAAAGGCATAAAAATTGTATACTCAGAAAAGCATTAAAAGTTTATTTTCTAATTTTTAATTTTAAGCATAAAATAACAATACCCAATTTAAATAGACTATAAAAACTGTACCCATGAGATTTTTCCATTTACCTCAGTGAAGCAAAAATTTCAACCAAAGCCATTATACATTTTTTTCCACAAAATGTTTTATGTACCTGAGGATCTTCACAGTTCAGCTGCTGTAATTCCTGTTGTTTCTAGTTACAGTAGTATTTGAACAATTCTGTGTTTGAAAGATGAGGTCCTTTAAACAGCTGTTACAGTTTTTTTTGTGTGACTTGTTTCTTTTATTTCTTTTTTCTTTTAAAATGCCAGACATACACAAGCACTAGCAACAACTCCATGTCAGGCTCCTTGAAGCGGTTGGAAGATACCTCAGCTCGATTTACAAATGCAAATTTCCAGGAAGTTCCTACACACGTTTCAAGTGGAAAAGATTCTTCAGAGGCTAGAGGGTCAGAGAGCAAAGGGAAGAAATCTGCAGGTCACAGCTCAGGTCAGAGGGGAAGAAAGCCGGGTGCTGGAAGAAATCCAGGAGCAACTGTGACTGCAGCTAGCCCTTTTCAGCAAGGTACTGATTGCTGTAACACAACTTCTGCTTTGACATGAATTATAAATTTTATGTATGCAGAACTTGAAAAGTTGTTAATGTTTTATCCTCAATATTGAGAATGTTATTTCACTTTAGGGAAAATCCCAACTTTTTTCAGGGTAAAATTGTTTTTTGCTATAACATGTAAAAGAAGTTTGTACATTTTTAAAAGGCAGAACTGATGCTATTGTTCAGATTGTTAAGGTATTCTCTTTAGCTGCAAACGGAAGTGTCTTTATGTGCCAGAAAGTTAGTCTGGGGTAAACTTTAATATGAATTTGACTCTAGAGGTCTTACCTCTTCAAGGGAGTAATACTGATGTTTTTTGGTCAGTGTACTGGCTAAAGAACAGAACCGGACTATCTAATGCATAGGATGCATTGGGCCCTCAGTAATTTTTCACAATGCAGATATTTAAAGTATACAATTTACCTCAGGGTGAAATTTCTGCATAATTGTTTTGTCATTGAAATGTATAAACAGAAGGTGAGTATGTTAAAAGTATGTAAGGTTTATTTACCTTAGCTAATATAAAACCTTCTACTTTTTGAAATTGCTAAAACCTACTTACATGTACTATGGACACTTCTAGAAAGCAAACTTTATTATGGAATCTTCGTCAGAGTTGAAAAAATTATTGAAAAAACAAAAAGGTTTTTTTTTTTAAAAATTCCTTAATTACTGAAACATGTTATTTGGAAACTCAACAATCTAGGCCTTCTATAAAGTAATTTTCACTGTGGTATTTAGTAGCTGACTGTTGTTTATGCTTTGTGACGTTGATTTTCCTTTATGCAGTGAACACTTGTAAATTTGTCTAAAGCTCTTTCAATATTTCAGATTTTTTTAGTAGAAAGAAGAGGAAGTGGGTTCTTTTATTTAAATTTTCAAAACTTTAAAAATTGCCTTCTGGAGTTCTTCATTTAAAGAAAAACTGCAGATGGCAAAATAGATCTTTACTATGTGCATGTATTTTCTTTTGGGCAGCATCAAGTGAAGTTGATAAAACTTACTTAAAATACAAAAAAAAAGATTCTTTAATTTTTTAAAATAGCTGTATTTATGTAAATTGTATTTTAAATGGAATTCTTAACAATGTTTAGTGGAGCACTAATGATAAAACACTAGTTTTTAAAGGACATGGGCTTCTTATACCTCATGTCATATTTAGGAGTATTTACTTGATGTTGTCATCAGTCTGAATTCTGTGAAACAGTACCCACATGCACCCACCTGTATAAAATCAGTGAATTTCAGTACAAGTAGATGTCTGTATTTCCCAAGAGTGCTTCATTTTCTGTCTTGAATGCACTATGCACTGCACTGTGACTGCATTCTAAATACTGAAGGAGTGTAATTCTGTTACACAAAAGATCTTTATGATTTTGTGACAGTGCTAAAGAAATCTTAAAATGCCAATTTTATACAATGTTTTTCACTTTCTCTCTTGTACTTTTGAAAAGTATGTCTTCTGTGGAACTCCTCCTCAGCCAGGGAGAATTAAGCGCAATTGTTGGTCCCTTGACCTGTGTCAGACCCTTGATTTTAGGTGGAGTGGTAAGGAAGATTGCAGACATGGTGTATATGTGAGCATAGCGCATTTCTGTCAGCTTTCTTTTTTATATATGTGTATATTTAAAAAAAAAACCTGCTCCAGTTTGCATCAAGTGTTTGTTATGGCTTCAAAATATGATGGATATTAAAGTTGCCTGAGCAACAAAGCAGGTTTTTTTCTTTTATTCATTTTTACCTTGTTTGTGCCCCAAATGCAAATCTGAATCTCAGGACAGGAATCTGAGAATCATACTCAGCAAAGTGAAGATCAGCAGGAGAAACAATGAGTTATTTAAAAAATTCTTTAGCTCTTGGTAAAGCTTTTCATGAAGTCCTTTCACATTAAAGTTTTTTATTCTAAGATCATAATACTTCCCGTCAGTTTTAATAAACTATAGGGAAAAACATAATTGTATTTCTTTCCTTTTTTAGGAAGCTTTTTGGGCACTCCTGGGAGCATAAAATCATCTTCTGGAAGTTCAGTTCAGTCTCCCCAAGATTTTTTGAGTTTTACAGACACAGATCTGCGAAGTGACAGTTTCACACATTCTCAACAGGCTTCCTCAACCAAAGATGTACATAAAGGAGAGGCAGGGAGCCAAGAGGGAGGAGTCAATTGTTTCACTTCCTTAATTGGTCTCCCTTCATCATCAGCAGCTGTTTCCCAATCTAAAAACTTTGACAGCTCACCTGGAGACATAAGTAATTCAAGCCTTACTTCTACAGCATATAAACGAGCTCAAACTTCTGGAATAGAAGAAGAAACTGTAACTGAGAAGAAACGGAAAGGAAATAAGCAAAGTAAACATGGGCCTGGTAGACCTAAAGGAAATAAAAGTCAAGAAAGTCTTTCCCATCTTTCAGTTTCTTCTGCTTCCCCAACTTCATCTGTGGCATCTGCTGCAGGAAGTGTGACAAGCTCTGGTCTTCAAAAATCTCCAACTTTGCTCAGGAATGGAAGTTTACAAAGTCTTAGTGTTGGTTCATCTCCAGTGGGTTCAGGTAGGCATTTATTGGATTTATCGTCTTACATCAAAATATGTTTTTATTATTTTATCTATTATTCTGAGTATGCTTTTCAAGAACATAATATCATTGAAAATATCATGAAAATCACACTGGGGGAAAAAGGACTGTTGGAAAAGTAAGTTTTGTTCCGTGTATAGGTGCCACTGTGCTGTAGGTGGCTGTAGTAGATTGACTTATGTATTGACCTAGAGGCTATACAAATGCAGGCTTTGAAGCTGTAGGGGGAAGAGTTGCATGAAAATAGGTTATTTGAAAATTATATGTGACAATTTTAGCTAAAAAAATAAAGTGATAGTTAGTGTGGACTTTATTGTCTGTGTGCTCTTTTACACAGAGAAAACAAAATTGGTACTCAGGTATGTCAGCTTTGCTGAATGTGTCCCTCAATTACATTTTCCCAATTTAGCTTAACTGAAAATCAGAATGTCTGCATGGAGAATAACCAGTTTAAACATGTAAAATTATATTCTGAATCTGGACTCCTGTGCAGCCGGATGACACTTTCATATTCTCGTGTGCTGTTTAGCAATTGAAATTGGCTGGTTTGTTCTTCCTCTGTTCTAAGTGTTATGTGCATTTGGGGCTGTGAGTGGCTTTCTGTTTCCAGTAAACCTGTTGTGGAATGGCCTGGCAGAATACTCTTATCTACCAAAGTCTTTGTTGCTCTGAAGTTACTTTCAAAGCTTTTGTGTTATAAAAAATAACAAATTACCTCACCTTTGAAACTTCGAAATTTTGTCCTTTTTGTTGTTACAGTGGCGTTGTTTTTTGCTTAATTTTTCTATTTTGGGGGAAAAGAGAAATGGAGCTTGAATACTTGCTTGTGGAGAGGGTTTTATGCTTTTTGTATTGTGTACTTTCACTCTGTAAGCAAGACTTATTTTTAAAATATACATAGTTCAAGATGAAAACCCCCATATTTCTTTCAGAACAAGGCAAGTACTTAAAAACTTGATGTCAAAGCCACATTGTTTTAAAGCAGTTAGATATAGGCAAATGATGGTTTTTATTATGGGTAGCAATGGCAATAGCAGCAGCAACTATATTAAAAAATACTTTTCCTGTATTAAAATCAGTGGAGAGACATGGTATATGACAAAACTTCATAATTCACTATTTATCTTTCTCTTTAAAATACATAAGAACATGTTCACCTCTTATCTGTCATGAACAGTGAGCATCTAACAGATTTACATCAGTGTTCCGATTATTATAGTATGAACTTTGTTATTCCTTTATAATCTCTTTGAGGTGGATTATGTATTGTTGTAGATGGGGTAGAAGATAGAAGTACAAGGTCTTGGTTTCAAGTGAATGACCCACGTTTCCCCTCTTATATTTGATCTAGAATATTCTGCTCCTGTCAGCTCCTTGAATAGGCCTTTCCCTGTCCAGGTCCATTCTTGCTTCCTTTGTCCTCTTCATTATATCTCACTCTTCCATCTAGAAAATGCCAGTGATAACGTTAAGCTCTTTGTAAATAAATACATGGATGGAAATACCGTGTTGGTTTTATGACTTTTATGATATTCAGCCTACAGTTTCACATCCATTAAGTATACTTGGATTCTTGGCGCCCAGCATTAGACCTGTCCTCTAAAACAGTGATATTTTCTGAGGATTCCAGAGAAGATGTATATGAGTAAATGAACAGACAAAATTCATAAACAAAATCACCCCAGCAAAACCAAGAAAACCCAGAGATACAAAAACAAATGGGATGTCTTTGAGCACAAGCCCTAAATTTATCCAGAAACTTCTGCATGAATTAGAGCGTATTTTTGTAATGTACTCTTCTCCCTCATCTCCTGTTTTTCTTATGGTTGTAGTGCTGCTCTTCCTCACTTCATCACAAGCATTTTTTTTGGTTTATCAACCCAATAACCCAATTGACAACATTTTTTTTGTGTTGCAGTGAAGGACATATGAGTATTACCAGTATTATCAGAAACATGTATTTTTTCAGGTATAAAATGCTTATGTTTTTCTTTTCAGTGTGTCTACCACATGTCCACAAGGTCTGACAAGTGAATCTAAATTATTTGACCCAAGCCCCCAGATAAGATTTGGTGCATGTAAACGTAGTGAGGGAAAACACAGAGTACTCAAGTAAAAAAAAATTTATTGCTTCTTACTTGGAATTACCTTGATACCTCAAAGAAGCTGAATCAGGAATGAGATAGACCATAATAAACAAAGCTTTTGAGGCACTTTTGCAAGAATCTCCTCCTCTTTTTTTTTTAATAGTCTTCCTAACAGCAGCTATCTGAAGCTATAATTCTCTTTCAATTTTCTTAAGAGTACTTGTTGAGATCCATAAAAATTATGAAAAACATGACTTCACAGATGTATGATAATTGAGTTCATAGTTAATGTTCAGATGAGATGAAGTGTGAAGGGAAGCTTATTTTAAAAGGTAATGCAGATTCATCATGGGCTCTTTATACATAATTAAATGTCTTCCCAAAAAGTTTTATTCAGAATAAGTATATTCATCTAATTTTGTAAAAATATTTGTCATTTCCAAATTTACCCAGTCCACTGGGCTTTTCTTTTGCTGTGTAGTAAGAACAGAGATGTACGATAAATATAGGTATAGTATAAGGACATGTTATTAGAAGCTGTTACAACACATACACTCAGGTTGTATTTCAGTTGCCATGCAACAGATCTGATGTGTTCATGGTTAAACTTAAATGTGCAGTCTTTATGCTCTTTATTTTTTTTTTCTGAAATGTATTTATAACCTGGCAGGAAACATTTTATGCATTACTTCAGCATTGTACTCAAAGGAATAAAATTAACTCTTAAAAATGAAATAAAATTTACATTGGTAGGGTGATTATGGAATTTTTGCAGTAAATTAGCATTTTACTAGTACCCTCTTTAAAAAAACCTCACCAAAGTTCTTTAGGTATCAGCTTATTTACAAACCATTCTTCTGTTTTTGTTGAGAATTCACAAGCACTGTAAGTTTATTGTCTAAAAAGGCCAAAGTCAGTTATTGGAGGAGTTACATAAAGCCGATAATGGTTCACCCCAAGTAGGGCTGGTCTTTGGTGTGATTTCAGGATCTGAATCTTTTAATGGGGGAGGGTATGTGTTGATTTCATCTGAACTCAACAAAATAGAGCTATCTAACTTTCCAAGTCATGCTAGCTGTATTCTAAGGATTAAGTTCATTCTCAGCATCCTTCTAGGGAATAATATTTGAAGATTGCTGGTCTAGTATTGTGAAGCATTGAGAGCTTGTGTCCCTTGGCAGTAGAAAAAAAACCATTTTATGTCATAAACAGTACCTACTGACTTTTGTGGAATAATGCAGCAATGTAAAATGGAAAGAATCAAGTATCAGAAGTTAACTGAAATTTCTGTTTCATGGTAGATAAAGTTCTTGCGCAGTTGTCTTCCAAGTTCAGCATGGATACTTGCTGCTGGAATTACAACAGTGCTTCAAGCACTTCTCTGCCTTTCCCAGTTCTGCTCTTGATTTCAAGTATACAGTAAATTGTATAGTGTCAACTTCAGTAGCTGAGAACTTTAGGGGACTGTTTGCTTCAATATTTTAATTTTTGTAAGATTGATTTTATGCCCTGCCCTTACGTGTACTGTAAACCCCAAAAAAAACCTTACAATTTTTTTTTTTTTTTCCTTTAAGAAGACTGGAAAAGATTTAATTACCAATTGAGCCTTAAAATGGTTAGCCCATTGTTTCAGCAGCCTTACTGTGTCCATCTTCTGGAATTCCTTTGTCCTGACTGAGGCAAAATTAGAATTTGCCTTTCTACATTTTTATCTCTGTTTCATATATGTCTGTCCTTATCCAATATTCAGTATGCTCTGGTTGGTAACACTAGATACTTTTTGGAATAAAGGACTCATCCAAACTCAGTATTGTACTTCATTAAACAGTATTTAAAATTCTGAGAAACCTTTAATGTTTTTGGCAAAGGTCCTTCTGAGTTGATCTTGTCTTGTGCAGTCAAGTTTCAGCTTTATATATGAGTTTGCTAAATGCTTCAGATTAGTTCCATGTATTTTGTTGTCCTTTCCTATCTGATTCAAGCAGTGCTGAAAGCTTTGTCAATGTTACACACGTTAAGCCGTGCAAGCTCACTGTACTGTTAAGCTCATGGTTGCACTGATGACATATGGGAACTCTGAGTTTCAAAGTAGAAGAGTAACTTGAAATTATTTTCACTGAGATACAAAGTCCCTCAGAACTTACATTAAATCTTTGTGATGCTATGCTTAAAGTTTGACTTAGTAGCTGAGTCTACTGGGGGAAAGAGTTTAGGAAAAGTTATTCTGAAAGAAGTTTGTGCTATTATGTTTATCTGCAAAGTGCACCAAAGCAGAAGTCTCGCTGTGTTAAAAAGCCAGTTTGTATTCAGAGGAGATAGAATATGAAGAACAAATTGTTACTAATAGATATTAATGGCGTTTTAGAGTAGAAAGCACACAAGGCAAAATCAATGTGTGGAGAATTGCATTCTTCATATTTGAGGCTGAACAGAAGAGGTATTGAGATTGGTGAATGGTGTACAAGATTAAAATGTTAAAACTGATGATTGTTGATGTAGAAAACATGGAGACCTTCCTCAGGTAACAGGGAAAAAAATCACATGTAGCAGTAGCTTATGAAAATGGGGATTACCATGAAATGCATCAAAGTTCTTAAGTAAAACAGTTGTTAATCAGCAGCTACAGACAGAAGTATTGACATTTCCTGGTGATGAATACATTGTACTTCCATGCTTTTAGACTGTCAGTGTTAAATTTCAGTACATTTTAAAACTCATGAAGTTGTAAGAGGGACTGGCAAGTAATTAATGTTATGCAATTAGGATATGTCTGACAGAAGAAAAGAAGATATTAAGGCATACAAAGGTGTAATGATTAGTGGTGGATATTGAGAGTTATGGAAAGTAGCTTATTGGACCAATTTTATTTAATTTCCTGTTTTTTAAAATAAAAGTGGCATAGTAGGTATCCACATTTCAGTTGACACAGTGTGACATTTTAAATAAAGTCTTGTAATGATAGGAAGTCAGCAAATCCTTGCATTAACTGTAGTTAATAGGCAAGTTTCAATTTTATTTTGATCAGAGAATTACTAAACCAATGTTTACTTTGTTTTGTTATTTCCCCTTATGCTCAGTTGGTCAGATCATGGTGCTCATAACGCCAAGGTCGTGGTTTCGATCCTCAACTTACTGAAGGGTTGGACTCAGCGATCTTTGTGGGTCCCTTCCAATTCATTGTAGTCTGTGAAATCTCTTGGAAAATTCTGTAACTTTTGAAAAAGTCTGGTTATGAGGAGAGGGTGAAATTAATCTCTTGGTCAGCAGTACAAACTAAGAGTTATGCTGGTGGAGCTAAAGTAGAAGATTGTCTTAGAAAGATGGATGTATTCTTGCAGGATAAGGATGGCCTTCTGGGGAAAGAAGGGCTGTAGAGAAAGGATAAAGGTCATTAATCAGTTGTGTCTGAGTTTCCAGTGCTGAGCTGTGTTTAAAAAGGTTTTAATGCATAAACAACAAGCTAATGAGAAAGGCAGCTCTACCTTCAGAGTGTGTCTGGTCTTTGAATGCTGTGTGGTTCTGTGATTTGCTCTGTGTAAAGAGAAGAACCACAAGAACTATTTAATGACTGAAAAAAGTACATTATTGGAGAATAGCTAAGGAGTGAGTTTATCAGACCATGGGTATCATATCAGGAACTGAAAAGTAGTACAATGATCCTTAACCTAAGAAAAAAGTAAAACATGATCAAGTGAGAGAAAGTAATAGTTGAACAAATCTCAGTTCTGAAAATGTATTTTCTAGAAGATGCAGTTTAATTCAAAAATATTTATTTGATTTGCAGATGCAAGAAGTTCTAGAGCTAAGAAGTCAACGTGCTTGCAAAGATTCTTCTTTGGTCCTTACCTATGATCCTAATTCTGTGCTGCATTATCTCTTAGATTTTTAAAAGAAAATTTAGCATGTTGCATCAGTTTAGTATATGAAATAGTTTGTAACTGGGTAAATAATGCATTTCAAAATACAGTAGTTAGTAGTATATTTTCAGGCAGCATGTGTCTGCTAGAATTGGTTCCCAGCATAGTATGTTCTATACTTTTATCAGAGATGGAGAAGTTGTCTTTGCTGCTTGCTCTGAGGGTTCTGGGTTTCTAAAAACGTATGTTGTAAAAGATGTGCTTGGATGTAATGAATAAGAATTTCTTGGTGTAGAAGGGTATAGACAAAAAAATACTGAACAATGAACCTTCTAACAGATTTGTTTTGAAAACAGTTATGAAAAACTTCTGAGTATAGATAGGGAACTGAACATTATTATACTTCAGGGGGAAAAAAGGCTATTGTCATCACTGTGACACTCATTTCAAGAAGGGGTCGAAAAGTTACATCACGATTAATTGAAGTTACTCCATACATGTTGCAGGTAACAAAGTACTATATTTATTTATGAGGCTAATTTCCTCCTGAAATATGACTATGAATGTGAAAGTTGAGAAGATGCATACAGTGATTGATAGTTTTAAAACATGCTTTCAAAGAGTCTGAAACTCTTTTCTAGACGGGAATAGCTTTAATTTGAGAATGTTTCAGTTTAAAAAATGTTTAGAAGCATGATCATAATTATTGTACAAAAAGAATTACTATTCCTGGTCAAGATTTTTTTGGTAATGGCATACTGGTAATTGCCCTGTTTTCTGGGTTTTTTTGGTAGGTTTTTTGTTTGTTTCGTTTTCATTTTTGTTCTTTTAAAGTTAATAGAAAAACACAGTATAGTGCTTAATTGGATGGGCTGCTGAAAGCAAAAAATATTCAGTCTGTTCTAGTCTAGAAGTCTCCAAGCTGACTGACTTTCCATGGAAGCAGTGTTTTGTGCATGAGATGCAAATCAGCCGCCCTGAGTGTTGCAAGACCAGAAACTCTTGGAACATCACTTTTAAACAAAAGTTGATTTAAAACAAGGCAAAGTTTTCCTTTCCCAAAAAATTGTCAAGTTTTTGGTTTTGAGTGAAAACAGATGGGAAGGCTTTCTGAAGTGAAAAAAAAATGGCCCAAGGAAGGGAAGTTCTAATGACTAGGAAGGAGCTTCCATGTCAAGTTGTTAAGGCCTGCTAATTTCAGAGAATATCTTGGCAGCTGTGGAAATTACATGACTAGCTAATTGTTGTATGAGAATGTGTCTGTCAAGTTAAAATAGAAATTTTGAAGGTTCTATCTATAAAGTAGATTCCAAATTATGGTGGGTCTGGGCATTAGCTTCTATTTAAATTTCCAAAGATGGCCTTATTTATTTGTTATACTCAGACAGTCAACAGCAAATAGTATGTTTAAATTTTAAACTTGTAATACATTTCAGATGCTAAAAAAAAGCACAACAAAGCAAAGAAATCAATATGGGAAAGGGAATGTGTATTTTCTTGACTTCCCTTTTAGGTCTTCTATTTAATAACAAAATAAAGAAAATTTTGGAAGAAAGACATAGTTTTAAGCAGCTTAGAAAACAGACACAAATATTTCTAAATTGTTTGAAATACTGTTTCTGTGCAAGCTTTGTGAGTCTTGTGCCCAAATATTACTGAAGTAACAAATACAAGAAATTCTGCAGGTCTAGATTTTTTCCCATACAGAATTATTTGTGCAATTGGCATCTAAATACAATTTTTAAAAAACATAGCAAGTGTCTTTATGACTACACTAACTATTTGCTAGTTGTATCTATACTGGCAGGGAAGAAAATGGACTGGGAAGGCCTTAGAGGCTACTTAAGTTTCTGTACTTATTACTTTTCAAATTTAGCTATAAATCGGTTTTGTTTGGTAAGGGAAGGTTTTCAGAGAAGTTTGTGAGCTTTTGGTAAACTGCTTGCTTTTGTAATATATTTGACCCATTAGCCTACAAAGTGCTTAAAGTGCCTTGTATATATTGGATGTTAGGTTTGAACTTGTGATAAAAATGAACTTATTTCAGGCCTGGGTAATCTGCATAAACTATGCTGCATGAATGAGATCTGGCTGACAGCTTTGCTGCTATTGTTGTCTGTGTAGTGAAGAAAATAAATTGCCTGCTTTTCCAGTGGCTGATTGTCTTTGCAGATACATGGAGGAAAAGTATGTGGTATTATCATTATTACATTAAAAAATATTAGGGCAGAAAGAGAAAGTGTACTGAAACTTCCAGTTTTGTGCTTGGAATATGTTAGTTCTTTAACTCTTATTAAAAAACTAAGACTTGTAATTTTAAATAGAGTGGGGGAATAAGGAGACACTGTGAAGCAATTAAGATTTCTATCCTATCAGATGTCTTTGTTGCAGAACTTGATATTTGCTTTAGAGGTGTATTCCTTTTCTGAAAAATAAGGATATATTCCTTATTTTCCAAGCAGCAATAAAATTAAAGTGAGTAACAAGTGTTTGCTTACTTGTAACTGTTTACTTCTCAGAAACTCCTTTAAAATGGCTTAACTTAGAGGACTTTCATAATGGTATCAAATGAAGAGTTTTTTTGTGTGTGTATATATATATTATTTTTTCTTTAAATTAAAATATCCATCTTCTTGAGTGTGAACATTTTTCAGCATCTGGAGTCAATTACTAGAGTATGGCATTCTTTGTAAGTCAAATGTGAGATAGCAATCAGTCTTTTAACTCCATAAAATCTGTTAAAGGTGACATGGGAACATAAAAAAGTGCATGTGGGGGAGGGTAGAGAAGAGACTTGCCTATAAAAGGAGCAGTAGGGTTTTTTACCGTTCCTTGAAAATTGTACTTCTCAGATCTTACGTACTTTCAAGTCTTTCAGAAATCAAATGTAACTGAAAAATAAGTTATATGTATGTGTTGATAGTTCTTGAAGCATTTTTGTCCTTCTGAAGACTTTCCAATTCATAAGGTAAAATTATTTTTTTATTGTTGTTGTCAGTCAGAGGTGACAACACTACAGTCACATTTTTAAAATTAGAGGGAAGCATTTATATTTTCCATTTAAGTGATGTGAAGAGCTGCAGTACCAAAAGTTAAACTGACTGAAAGTTGTCTCAGGATTGTATCTAGGGAGAGGCTGTGGTGTCTAGAGATGTTGTTGATGATCATAATAATTTCTGCAATTTCTTTGTAAAGTTTCAGAAAGGAAATCAAAAAAATTAAATAGAAGTGCTAACATAATACAGTGGCATAAAAAAGACTAGTTACCTTAAAATAATTGAGCTTTTCAGTGAAAGATGTTGCTCAGGGACAAATCCATTAAGACTTAGAACGGGGAGATTCATGTGACGCTTGTATAGGATGACACTCATATTCATATAGGAGCTATACAGCTTTTAAAAACAAACATAATAGGGCTGAGTGTCTGATTATCAAGTCCCTGTGCTACCTTTTTATGTGATTAATTTGTTTTTCTTTCTTAAGTAGTTATATGGGTGTCATAGGACTAGGAACAGCAGCTTTCTGAAGCTCCAGGTGGCCTGTGGTACTGTAGTGTGTGACTTGGCACAGTGCTGCAGCACATGCACCCCAGCAATTCTGGTTCTGTAGTGGAGGATTTGCAGCCAGGTGGTCCCCTGGTAGCTCCATGTGCATAAAGATGTGCCTTAGGTACAGGAAGTGACAAGTGTCCTAGTGCCTTTTCACTATATGGTGTTTCTGGTACTCTACAAACATTACCTGTATCTGCACAATCTGCATGTAGATCCATCTGAATGTGAGCTCATTTTTGATAAATCTCCACAGTGTGATTAAAATGCAGAAAATTGGTAGCAGTACAGTGTACTTCTAGAAGGTTTCTCAAATAAAACTCTCTTTGAAGAGTATTAGGCATACCTGAAAAGGTGTTGTAGGAATATGATGATAGTGATATACAGGTATGCTGTATACATAGTGTGCTGTCAGAATTCTTAGCAGGACAGTTCTTGCAAAGGCTTTTGTGATGGTAATGCAGGAAATAGTAAGTGAAATAAACTATTTTGTATTCTTAGAAAAGCTACTTCTTACCTGATCCTGAATGTAAAGCCGTTTTGTAAAACCAAACTGGAATTTAACACCTAGTTTAGATGCAAACTCATTGCTTCATATTGCTCGTTATATACTTTTTATTCAGCTTTTAAACAGAAGTCTTCATGTTTCAGTGTCAGATTTGGTAGGTATGTGAGAAGGCCATAAGGATAACAGGAAAAAACTGTTCATTTTGACAGTGATCTAGTTTGCTGCATATGTTTTTATGAGAGAGAATTACATGCCATGGTAGAAGGTTCAGAAAAGAGTTCTCACTAACCTGAATAACAGGAAAAACTGAAAATTTTAGTCATAAAAAAGTGAGTGAGCATCTATGTTCTTTGGAGCAGTATAGCTCTAGAAATCTGAGTTGAGAAGGGATTTGTGGAACCTGGTAACAGAACTGAAGAATATGAACATGTAACTGGGACTTGTGCATGAAAAATTCTATTAGATACTATGTACTTGACTTGGCTTTATTTCTGTTTCCTATTGTTTATTTGTTTTGAACATCTGTGAGATAAGAATGACTAGAGATTCCAAGTAAATTAAAAAGACCTCAGCAGAAACACACCCCCCCCAAACAAACGAACAGAAAACCAAACACATCAATCATTCCTCCAAAGGAAAAAGTGGCTCATAAACTGTCAATATCGTTAACTTTCACATAAGAATGTCAAATGCAAATTGTTGGAATTTGTTTTGTTTGGGTTTTTTCAGCTTTTTTTTTTTTTAAGTGTGATAGCTATCATGGACAAATGCCTAATCTGACAGATTTAGGGCTTGGCTACATCAAATAACATCCTTCCTAGGGACAAAGTCACTAGGCTTTTTTTCTCTTGTGGAATAGGGGTAAGCTTAGAATGGAACTTGAGTTTTTGTATGTATAACCAATTCCCTTAAAAACAAGTGAACAGCCAGAGGGTGGTGGCTTGGATGTAGGTATTAATACCAAGTCACTTCAGAAATTGAAATGAATGAGCTGGAAGCATCAAAGTTTTTTCTGAGCAGGACTTACTTTAAGGAGGAATAATTGTAAGGTTCTAAGTAAAGCAAACAATAGCATCTGCTGTAAGGATTGGATGATGAACGGAAAGACTTAGCCATGATTGAGAAGAAAATACGGGAGGCAGCAGAAATGGCAAATAAATGAAAACAAGTAGAAGTGAAGTTCAGTTATTACAGCATTTGTATACATATAATTACCATTGACAATCCCTAACCTTTCTTGACACCTTAGCCTGTTGGATTTCAATTTGGCTGTACATTGTGACAGAAAACTGGGTGACTGGAAGGGGGGTACTTCAGTGCAGGAGTCGGGAAAGACATATCTGCCCAAAAAGGCAGTTACACAGGAACCAAGACAGTTGGTCTTTTTTCCTGCCAGAATAAAACACCTTTTTTCATCTGCCTTCTACTAATTTATGGAGTGTGGAAGGGAGTGGTGTTAGGGGAACAGTTCTCCTTCTGTTCTGTGGAGAGGCTTGGGGGGAGTCTAGAATTAGCTCCGTCAGTCACAAGCAGGACTGATCTAGTGTTGGCCCTTCCTTGTGTAATTGGAAGAGGTCTGTGTTAGAACAGCTAGTGTTTTGTTAGCTCTTCAACTGCATCTCTTCCTCATTTGTCTATGAAGTTTTATCTTAGAGTATGAAATTTTGCATTGGGACATACCTAGTCTATTCTGCTTTGAAACTTTCTCATACCTCTTGAGTTATGTTTGGGAATACATTATATGTGATTGCTTGGATTAGTGGTGGTTCCTGTTTGGTACAGTTTTAAAGAAACAAAAGTAAAACGTATAGCTTTGGCAGTCTAGGACTGAGCTTGTTTGAATAAAATAAAAAATAAAGAAAAGAAAAAATCCCACCATCACCCCAAGCCTCCTTCCAAACCTACCCAATGGTTCCTTAAATTTGAATGGTAGTGTTGAAAGCAATGATGGATCAAAATGGCTACTATTTCTAGTGTACAAAAGTTGAGCCTAACTGGAGAGAACACATATGATTATAATCAAATAAAGGCTGTGGAAAGTAGGTGTGGGTGAAATGATTCCACTCTTAAGAGTGGCGGACTGCAGTTGCATTGTGTCCTCTGCACCTGAGCAAGAATTTGTCTGTATAGCATAATGTTATTCCAGTCATGTTATCTCTGTGCATTTTAGTAATTTTTTCCTTGTAAATTATGAGTGTACTTTTGTATTTTGTTAGCTCTCTGAAAACTGTTAAGAAGGTTAATTAAAATTATCAGTTTTATTTATTTCAGATTAAGATTAAGGCACTTCTGTCAAGAATCATACAGAATTTTGCACATTGTGCATTTTTTCTGTACCACCAAATTTAAACCCCTGAACATTAGTTCTGTTTTGTAGAGAACACACTTTGTATGTAATGCTTTAATTAAAATATTCTGAATTTTAGAAGTGTTTCCATTTAAGTACCTTTGTCTAGTTACTCAATTTTAGTCAGTAGGTAAAAGTCAAAGCTTTTAAATTTTTTAAAATTGCTTCTTAGTTCTTGTAATCTTTGAGTATGAATGACGGATGTTTAAGATGTCTTTGTTCATTCATTTTTTTTGAAATTCTGATGTTCAGAAGACCCTTCAGAAGAGTTAAAAAATGGCTTATGACAGCAGTGTTTAGTAATGTCCAGTTGTGGCAAGAGTAAAGAAGAGAAAAATAAAGCATTAAAGGCAGTTGCCCTGTTGGAATCCAAATAGTTACTGCAGTCAGATCTCAGAGGCTGATGCGTAGAAAATTCCCCCATGGGAGTATGACAGAGGTGTTCTCCCCACTCAGGCCTGTAAAATAATTTATTCTATTATCTCAAACCAGATGTGTAAACTGAGGCCTTTGTTCCTTAGTGGCGTGAAAGAGTGAAGGAGCAAACTGAAACTGAAACAATTCTGTAGTTGTGAGGTCATTATCGTAAGCAGGAATGAGCTGGTGGGATAAGTGGAAGAGGGCTGGCATCTGCATGACTGCCACCACTCTACAGCTGGGCATTACAGTGCTCTGGTGCTGTGGAGGCTGTGCAGGAGACTTCAGCTGCACGGCAGAGGATGTGAGTGTGTTCTGACACTTGAGGATCAGTGATCAGTAAATACTCTAAAAACCCCAGCATCTGTGAAGGAAACGAGCATCTCCTTTGGTGTACCACTAGTTGGACATTCTTTTTATGCATCTGAGTTGTTCCTGAACTGAGCTCTCTGAAGTCCAGGAGACACAACCATTTTCTGTTAGACTTGATTGCTTGACTTCATCTCAATCTATCAGCGAAGCAAAACAGATGCCATGTGATTAAAATTAGCAAGGCAACTTCCGTTTGAGTTTCTAAATTTGTTGCAGACAAAAAAATTAAAATCAGTCTTTTCTTGGGGGCGCTGATTGCCACTGGAAAGAATTTGAATTTTTATTTGTAATAGTAGCTTTGGAATACAGCTAATTGGCATGTGCTGGAATGCTCTTATACTCAACATTTAAAATCTAACCAACACTGATAAAAGAAGTATAAGTAAAAAATTATAGTGGATAGAAATAAATCCATTTTACAATTTGTGCTACTGTAAATGATCAGAGCTCTAATACAAGAAAGATGTATTCAGGTATATTATTGTTCACTGAAATTCCTGTCTATACATATATTCTTTTGTGTGTCTGTTAAACATGATCTTAACATGAAGCCCTTTTTCTCCTAACTCAAAAGCTTTCGCGAAGTTGATGAATGCCATACATAATGGTAAGTTATATTAGAATCTTTTTCAGAGGTTCATTTATCACAAAGGGTAGCCTTTTGTGGAAAAGCCTGATTGAAGGTCTGCATATTCTATGGATTGGGTGAAATACAGGTCTGCAGTGCGTCAATTGTTCAGTACTTGAGTGAAAACTTTTGTAGATTGTCTGCAGGAGCCTGATAGGTCAATAGTTCCTCAGTTCTCTTTTTATGATCTTTTTATATGTGTGAAGTAAAATGGTAACAGTTTTATTTCAGTTCTGAGATTCTTTTCTTTAATTTTGTGAATAGTGTTTTCTAGTCCTTCTTCTGTGCTCCATTCATAGGTGTGTTATAGTGGTGTCTACCTCGGGCATTCTCCCACTTCCCTTCCTGACTACTTAAATTACTACAAGTAATGCATGCGAAGGTAGCCTTGTTTTGTCCGTTCTTTGTTCTGACAGCCTGATGCTGCTCATTTGTGTCACTGATAACAGAACTATCAGGTTCAGAGGGAGCAATATTGAATCTTTAATGTATCTAATGGCCGTTTCCCTTTAGCGTTGAGCATTGGCTTTGTACCCCTGTTTCTGTATTCACTTGTAGCCAGTGGAAATGAAATACTTTATTAAATGAGAACTTGGTTTACTTTTTCAAGGCTGTTGTTAGTTTGGAAGAAACAATCATAGCTGTATTGACAAGTTACTGGAAGATTTAAAACTGTCACATGAGGCTTATTTTGAAGATTATCAAGTTTATTTCTCAATGTGATATTTAATTGGTGTCAGGTGATCTGTTAATAAAAATTGGAAATTTTTATCCATTTATGCTGGCCCCAAATAGAAGTTTTTTTACTGCTGTGCACATATGTTAGGAGAGCAGTGCTGTATGCATTGTTAATTGTATTGACTTGAAATTCAGTGTATGCAAAAGAATTTAAATGTTTGAAACTGCATGGCCAAGTTTTTTGCATTTTAAGCAAGCAGTCATTAGAGTTTTATAGAACTCCTGCTTTTCACACTGTCAGAGCTATGAATTACACCTGTTAGGCAGATGTCTAGAGTGGTGGGTCTCTTAAATAATAAAAATTTTAATATTACATTATGTTTCATAGTCTACATGTGGTGAGAAATACTGAATTTTCTCTAGATTTTCTTTGCTTTAATAAAATAGGTTTAGATTTTTTCCTTTTGATATAGGGTTTCCCTCTCACTCTCCCAGGTATACAGTGCTCTGAACCAGCTTTGAGATGAAGGAAAGCAAGCTCACCATTTTTCTGAACAAAAATAAAACATCTGAAGGGTATCTGACAAAGTGTGCTGAATTTGGACTTGGTGAGTTTCTGCTGTTTTGTAAGCAGAGCGTTTTTGCTGTTTAATGTTGAAGAGGTATAGATTCACAAGAGGGTGCAGAATAGAAATTGATGGAATGTCATTTGTGACTTCTTTCCACATTATGCTTTTTGTTTCTTAAACGAATGGCATAGGTAGTTGGAAGGGCATATATTGCCAAACAGTAGCAATGCTTTATATAACTTACCGTTGTGGAACAGCATAGTGGTAGATACATGTTTGCTTTAGAATGATGTTTGGACAGGATTTATCATCTAATTACCTTTTTTTGAGGTGGTGGGGTGGTGGTAATGTTTCATGATACCTTCTGACGCTAAGTTGGTTACTTTTTTCCCCCCAGTATTGCCTTTCTCTCCTTCCCTCCCTCCTCCCATTCCAGTATTGTAGGGATCTTGTTTTGTCAGAAGCATGTATCTGGGTGAAATCATTGAGAGTAGATAGAAATTTTGATAATATAAACAACAAGAGGAGATCTTGTCATGTGTGTTTATATAGGATGAAATGAAAGTATTAGAACTTGAGATAAGTATTTAAATAAAGTAAGATCATTTACTCCAACAGCATATTTGGATTATGTGTCAGGTAATGCCGATGACTGTAGATGTTACTTTCAGTAAGAGTTTTGATGGAGTCTGTGTGAGGAGCTTGTTTTTTCATTGCACAGAGTTTAAGCTGGCTGCACATCAGCAATAAAGTACCAAAAAGAAAACCAGTGAGATTTTGTTTGAGTGGAAACAAATACAAGTTTAGAGCAGAGAGGTTTATTATTAATAGTTTTGCTATAAAGGTGGGCAAACTGTCAGTTGAAATTTGATGCTGACAAACTCTGAAGGAGGAAAGATAATAGCTAAAGATTGAACTGGTTTGAAAGAATCTAGTCCTAAAGAAGAGGACTAGAAAATGGAGTCATGAAAGTTGTTCCAGTAAGATGCCTGCCTTAATAGAAAGGTGTCCAGACATGTCAAGGCAGACAGTGGTAAACTGCAGTTTTGCCAGTAAGACTTGGTATACTCAGTGCTATGTTTCACAGTTCTATAGTCAACTTCTTGTATCTTTCATGCCTTTTTCAAAACCTTTTCTAAAACCACAGAGTTTGCAGTTGAGAGATGTAAACTCCTATTTACTGTGTGATAACAATGTGTTTTATCCTTCCAAGTTGTACTCTGGATCTTACAGTCAAACTTTTTTGACTTGACCATGCAGTCTCATCTCTTCTTCTACGGGTCTAGCAGTAAACAGGAGCAAGAGGATATACATATCTGTAAATGCATATATATACATATTGAGCAAACCTATATTTTGGCAGTTTTAGTGCATACTTAAAAAAAAAGGCTCTGAGAAGCAATGACCTGATTGTAGAGTTTGCTTGTTGCCTTTCTGTGGTTACTTCAGTTCTTGCTTGTCCTGTCTTCTGTCTGTTTTATTTCATACTCCTGTTGCTGTTTTTAGGTCTTTGTTATTGATTGTTGTATGTCTTACGTTGATTTTTGAGTTGCAGTGAGGCGAATCCTAATACAGAGCAAACATCCGTTGTTCCAGTGTCAGTCCTGTGATTGTTTTTAGAAGACAACATGTTTACGGATGAACTTCATTTCTGTAGCCTTCGCCTCTCCATCAATATAGGCAAAATTTGGTATATATGATTTTTTTTAACAAGATAACCTAAACTAAACAGAATCTGTACCGAGCGTGAATTAAAATCTTTGAATCTACCCAACTTGGGCTAGAATTTTTCAGTGCTGATGAAAAGGCATCTGCCTGTATTGAAGCATGGAGACAGTAGTGCTCAGCTAAACCATCTAAATTGATAAAAAACAAAGAACAAGAGAAGGGTAAATTAAAAAGTCAGCCTGAAGTAGTTCTGTTATGCACGTTTTGAAGTATTGAGTAATTACTATTTGGGTGTCAGATATTGCAGTCTTAAGTGTAACTATCTGACCATGAGGTTCTAGAATACCACTTGAAAATTATAACTGTTGCTAATGACAGCTATTTGTGGGCCTTCACAAATTTGGGCAACAGCTGCTCCTTCTTCTCCCCTGCCCCCTCCCTTCAAAGGCTTCCCTTCGAAGGCATCAGCCTCAGATCACTGGAATCCGAAAGGGATAAGCTCCCATAAAAGACCGTATTATGTTCACAGTGAAGAGGAAATCTAGTGCTTCCAGTGACTCACCATCCAGCACTGAGGTAGATTGCTGTCAGAGTGGTTTGAAGCTATGCTGTGTTTTCAGAGATCTTAAGCAAATACAATAGATTTTTCTGAAATCATTAAGAAATATAGATCACAAGTCATGCTCCTATTCATGAATACTCATTAAGTGAGCCTAAAACTGGTTTGGTTTTAGTTTGTTGTATTTAAGTAACCTAGGCTTGTCACTTAAAAAGTGAACTTTTTAAACTAAACCTTAAAAAGTTAAGGTCTTTATCAACTGTTCTTAAGTATCTGTTTAACTTTTTCTTTTACAAAGATCTTTCTGTGCTGTGGCACACTTGAAATACAGGTCTTTTATGTGGTTATGAACATGTGTCTCAGATATGATCATGGAGCTCTTTATCTTAGTATTCTATTCTAGAAGAGTACTTGAAAATAATTTTACTTGTGGTAGAACAAGCATGAAATTCTTAACATGTATATTTCATAAAGCTGAATTAATGTGAAATATAAACAGGCAGTTATGAAGCATTTCAGAGATTTTTGTGAGAAGTCAGAACATCTGGAGGAAACAAGTGAAAGGAGTTTCGTACCTGTGTTGCCCATCTTCCACCCCCAAAAAAGACTGCACAGTTTAACTAAGGTGTAAATTTGCCATAAGATACATTATGAAAAGTTTCAGCTGTTCAGAAAGGATTGGAAGATAGTCATTGGAACAAGGCTGGAAACATATTTAAGGCTCATAATTACAAAGACCATTCCTCAGTATTCATACATTATAGATTTCTAGAGGCTGGGAGAACATTTGAGGAAGGTATTGATACATGCTTGCCTTCTTTTGTTCTTTTCCTTGTGTAGTTGCTGTTGTTCACTGTTAGACATAGTGAGCTAGAAAAACAGTACAGTTCTCCCTGTCTTCCTAGTCTAGCATGTCATTCATCTGTCTCCTTGTGTCACATTCAGACCTTTTCTCTCAGAGGGAAAATTCTTCTTGGGTGGGCTATGAAAAATGTGGGTTTGAGCCCTTCTGTTGTGGAGGGCTGTATCAGCTTGGATTAATTCAAAGTGGGGAAATGATTGCTGACATCAGTGGTCATCAGTGAGCATGGAATCAAGTGTAAAATACCATTGTTCACTCTAGCAGGGGAGACTAGCTGAACACAGTAGACAATTTCAGTAGCACATGGGTGTGTTGTGATCCTTCACCCCCACTCCGCTGTTGAACACATTTCTGATTGATTACAGATAGCTGTACAATTAGGGGTTTGACCATAGGGATGGGAGTAGAAGAGATTACCTAAACATCTTTTGCTGGATGAGTTGCCAAGGATTTGGGGTTAATTGTAATGGAGTTTGATAGCAAACTTTAGATCTTTGCTGTATACATAGGTGATATGATCATGGATTCACCATATATGTGTCATATTGCTGTGCTGGATTGTGTCAAGGTTCTTGTCAAGTGTTTTGGTATTTTGGTCTTTGACTATAAATCCACTCTACAGAGTATTCTCAAAGGGACTAATTGTGGCAGTCTGCCTTCTGTCAGTAGATATGAAACTGGAACAACTGTTTGAAACAGTTAGAAAACCAGTTTTTGAAAACATGTACACTTTTACTTTGTGTCTTCCCTCCTCCCCTCCACCCCCAGCAGTGTGCATTCTTTGGGTATTTTAAGTCTGTGGGGCTTTATAACTTCTACCTCAGTTATGGAGAGTACTCAGAATGCCCTTTGTGAAAGGAAGCCATTGGCTGTTCATCTGTGACAGGCTGCTGTGCCTCCATCAGAAAAGGATGCCCAGTCACTGAAAGGGAGGGAAATGTAGCTTGTTATCCAGCTGCAGATCTGTACTTCCACTTCATGTGCCTCTAGAACTGTTACTGCAGAGTCTTGTAGAAGCCTGTCTGAAAGTGAACCATAACACTTTCCTCATCACCAGCAGGAAAATAGTTTGATTATTTGATTCTTAGGTTTCAGATTTCTTAATGAAGGAGGCAAATTGGCCCTAGCATCCAAGCTCATTATCTCATTAATTTAAGTGAAATATAAAACTTGGCAGTTTAAAGCGCAACTTTCTTCTCCTTTGACAACTGTCAAAAATAACCCATTTTTATTTGCTTCTGTTTTGTATTAGGTTCACTTCAGTTTATGACCACATTACAAAATAACATAGTGGGGTACTTCTTCAGCTGTTAACACTGTACTGGAATAGAACATGTTCTTTCTTGTGTAATGGAACTTAATCAGTTTTTTTGTACATGTTTAGTTACTAATGAATGGACTACTTAATGCAAAGACTCCTTTTCATTTTGCACTGCATAGGAAGTTGCCATGGGTTTAGGGGAGACTTTTTGAGATTACCACAGGAAATGAAGCTACTGATAACATGTTTATAGCTTCAGTTTGTGTAATGAAGTTCTTATTCTTATAGTTCAAAATTTGCTTTTATTTCTGTGATTTCTACTGTGAGTTTCCTTGAGGTTGTTGTCCCAACCCATGCCCAGCTGCTCTCCCCCAAGTAGGAAGGTTTTGTAGTTCTGTGCAACTTCTGTGGGCCTGAAAGTTTACATCTGAAATATAGCCTCTTTGGCCATATTTTTCTTATTCCTGAAGTTTTGACAAAATACTAAGATGACAGATATCCGGGAACTTCCTCTTTTCTGAATTGTCGTAATAGTTTCAGATTTCTGACCTACAGAAGAAAATACAGCTTTAGGGAGACCATTTTACAAGCTTCCTAAGGAAGTAGTCTAGATGTTGTCTCTCTTGATTTCGGCCCACTTAAGCTTTAAGTCTTTTGACCAGTTTATAGAAAAATAAGTCTAAAACACATATGTTTCTGTAATAGGAATGGATGGTGTATGGGTACGAAAGTAACGAACCACTGCCTGTTTCTTCTCTCTTTCTGAACTAGGCAGTCACCAGCATAAGAAAGGAATGTAAGAGAGCTGGGTAATCGAGGGGGCTGTGGTACTAGAAAATAACAAGTGAGAATTTCATAGCTGGGTACAGAAATTGTGGTGGGAGAGCTTAGTGTATTGATGTCACTGTGAGATGTAACACTGTGGAAATCCAGCATTTAATCAGTTTTGTTAACTCTTCTGCTCATGAAACTACTTACTTTTGAGATTTTGAATAAAACCACTAAAATTGTTCTGTGTGACACCTGTCCTGGTGCTGGTTTTGATTTGAGGCTATTTTGTTTTCACTATTCTTGAAGTGCTTTTATATCCTCTGTTTCCTCTGTTACAAAATTTGTCATTGATGGTACATAAAGAATGCATTTTTTCTAGTCTACATTATCTGATATATTCCCTCCTATATGATACTGCCTTTCTGTGCTAAGCAGGCAGTTATTTGTTGGCCAGAGATAATTATTTTTTTCCCACTTGTCTTTTTGTTAAGCCATTTGAGCCAGCAGTGTAGGTTACATGTGCATTTTATCTGTTAGAGCCTGAAGTCCATGTTCTGCATCTGTATTAACGGTGTCATGCACAGTCAGACTTTACCTGAACAGTGTTACGTGTCTATTTCTACCTAGAGCCAAAGAACTGTGTTCTGGTTAATGCTGAACATTGCATTTGAACATGCTATTTATGGTGCTGGCAAATTACACCATGCCATTCATCACAAGTTACAGCTCTTTGGCTTTTCAGTAATTTGGGAAGGACTTCAAGGTGGTTTGTTTATTTTAAACTTAAATGTAGGTTTACAGAGATTTACTCAGGATTTCATTACCATTCCTTCCTGATCCAGAAAATTATTTATCTCGCCCCAAACCCCAAAAGACAACGTAGTATGTTAGAGATATTTCAAATGCGTATTGTCTTGGCTTTCTAATATGATACACACATAGTTTATATACAGGCATTTTTGAAACTGTGTGAAAATCAGTAATTTATTTGGATGTTCAGCGTACAGTTCTTATTTGATTGCTGCATGGAGTAGTATCTTGGTTGCATGACTAGTTTCAGAAGGTGCATGTACTTCAAGGGATTGCTAAATGGAGATACTTATCCCAAAAAGTGTGTGCTGATAAGTCATATTTGTCCTGTATTTTGCAACAGCAACAAATAGTGTTTTTAATACTACTACAACAACTGGCAAGAAATATTAGCTTAATCTCATTCTGCTGGCAAACCAATTTGCTGCTTTTCTTTCTTTTGAAATATTCTTTTGCCTGTGATTTCATTACTATGCTTGTATTCCAGAATTTTATTTTTAAGAGGAAGAATAAACCTTATCATTAAAATAGAAGCAGCAGAAGCTCTGCAGTTATTAAATATGTACGATTTTTAAAAATTTAGAATAAAAAAGTCTATAATAGCTTTAAAATTTTGGAGTTGTTTTCCCTTTCTGGCAAAATCTCCTTCATTTTTAGTACTTGCCTCTCACCAAAAATTTTGTTTTCTCCTCTCATTGCTGTTGATGTTTTATGAGAGTGATAGTGTTTGTGGTGATGAGCTCTTACGGTTTACTCACAGGTGTTGTGATATTTCATTATTTTTATTCTTAAAATGTATGGTTCCTGAAGCCTGATAATTCATGAGAATCTCATATTTTCAAGAAGGTTTGTATATTTAATTGTTTTACTGCATTCAAAAAACAAAAGGTCAAATATCATCCTTTTTATTAATTTGAAATTGTTGATTAAAAGCAAATTGAAAAATCTTTTGAGGACCTGGGTTATATTTCAGTTTTTGTGGTTGTAGTTATGTCACATTTAAGAGCAGACTCAGCAGCAAGGCTGTTTGTTAATCATGTTTGTTTTGGTGGTGTGTAGGGATGAATTGGAGCAGGATCCATAAAATGTGCTGTCTAGTTGATCCAGCTAGAACTGGAAAAAGATCATGGCAAAGTGAACACTTCAAGTATCTTAACTGCTAATAAGGCTGTGACTGTAGGTTTTGGGGACGGTAACAAAAAAAAAAATCAAGGAGGGGGAGGTTGCTAAATGGAAGAAGATACAAAGCTCAGTAGGAAAGCAGAGATACGGAGTTTCTCTATGATGAAGAGACTGGGGAGAAGACAAGTCGCTAACTGTGGTTAGGCAGGAAAAAACTGTTGTCGTGATGTGTCTTCAGCTGCTTTTTTGTATCTTCTTTCTCTAGTGGGTCTGGCTGATTTTCTCTTCCATTTTTCTTGACGGTTAATAGAGTCAGGGAATTTAAGATGCATCAGTGTTCGCATATTATGTGTGGGTTTGGATGATGTTAGTCTCTCCCTTGACTGCCTGTGCTCAGAGGGATATCTGGGTGGCGAGTGGTGTTTTAACATTGCGTATCTTCTTATTGTCACTGCCTTCTTCAAATCATTATTTGTATGAGTGACAAACTAGCTCCACCCTTTGCCTTCTAACTGGCATTTCAGTTCTGTTGCTTTTTTTGATCTAACCATGTTCATTCTACTTCTGTTTACTCCCTGTGGCACTCTTCCTCTAACTGCAGTTCAGTGCTACCATGCTTGATATTCCTTGGCCAGCTGACAGCTCACTTATCTAATGCACGTGGAGCCTAACGGTTTCATAGACAGGTACTACTTCTTGTCCTGGGCTTCTGGTCAGTAGGGTTTTTTTTCCCAACCTCTATAATGAACTTTACCCTGCATGTAGATGAACAGAAGTAATGGCTTCACAGAGGGGTGTGAACTCTTCCTATTTAAATTGCTAACTTACAAGTCTGACTAATGTTAACGTGTTTAGTTGTTTATTTGTTGGCTGTTCTAGCAGAAATATTAGTCAAGTATTAGTATAGATCATGGATGGAATTACAGTTCGTGAATGAATGAAATACCACCAGTTCTACTGGCAAATCTGAGTACCTTGTCCTCAGACTTGCTGTCAATATTTTTCTGAAAAAGCACAAGCAATCCTTAGTTGCCAAAATTACAGTTTTGAACAAATGTATGTTGTTTAGTAACATTTACTTTAAAGTTAAAAAGTATTTTTTCCATTTGTATGGTGTGTGTTCAGTTATATAGCCCAAAACTTCATTCTTAACAGTAATACATTGGAGGAACAAGCTCTGATAGCAGACTCAGTTGAAGGCAGGCATTTTAGCCAAAAATTCTGCCACTGTTAATATTTGAGCAGTTTGTAATGCACATAAATATTTGATTTATCACACATGTTTTACAAAAACTTAAAAGTGAATCAATCTGTGTTCCCTGAACTGTAGAATGTTAAATAATGAGAGCACTTTTATCAATCAGCATGGTTAGAATTTCTACACAGAAGCTTTCTGCATTACATATTAAGTGATCTTGTTTGTCTTGATTAATTTTCTACTGCATATTTACGTGGTTACTAGTGAACAGAGGGAGGGGGAGAGAGAGAGATGCATGTAATCGTTTTTGTAATTTTTTTCAGGTATTTTTAGCAGCAATGATGTAGCAGTATCATTTCCAAATGCAGTATCTGGCTCAGGATCTAGCACTCCCGTTTCCAGTTCTCATTTACCTCAGCAGGCTTCAGGCCACTTGCAGCAAGTGGGAGCTCTATCACCTTCAACTGCGCCTTCTATAACTACTGTTGTTGCTGCAACTCAGGTAAACTATCACAAGAGTTTAAGATAGAAAACCATGTTACTCACCTGCTTAATTCCAATGTTAAAAGAAACCATAATTTGTTTGGAAAATAGGTTAATGAACATTATATTTGTTGTGAAAAATATGGGGGCTGGAAGTTCCCCATAGTATTGCATAGTCTTAATTTGTAGAGCACATAATTTTTTTAAAATGTAGTCTGAGGAAGTGTTTATTAATAATAACTATATTACGACTAGTGGCATAAATGCTGGTCGCAATTCATCAGTGTTCTGACTAATGCTTTATCAGAACATAAGAAAAGGATTTTAAAAAATGAAATATGTAATGTTTTCCATGTTTTATGCTTAAATGATGGTATCAGTTAAAGGGTGGTTTGTTTGGGAGATTGAACAAATGGACAGCTAGGCTAGCCCTGGCAAGGAGATGGCCAAGGCTGACATCTTGGTAACAAATGAATGTTGACATATATGTTACAGTTTTGTATTTGAAAAGTCATGCAAATGAAGATCCATAGTTCATGTTTGATGGTGAAGGAATAAGGGAGACATAGGAGAAGGACAGAAGGGTGGCATAGCTGAAGTAATGAACCAGAAAAAATACCTTTATGGTAGTATTTTTTATGAATTTAAGTTGGACAAGATTGCATTTATCAAGATGAGAGAGTATGAAGTTATAGTTGCAGAAAGTCACCATGATTACTGTTGAAGTATGAAGGAATACTACAATATACATGATGGTTTTATACTCCTTGCTTCTTACATTTTTCATTTTCTGAGGGGAATCTCTCTTACAATGAATATATAAAATATATGTATTTTTGTGTGCTTATAAGCAATGAACTTGTAATTTATCTATAGTGATCTAAGATAGTGGGTATAAACATGAAAAAATCAAGCTTATTGTGTGTATGTGTGTACAAGCAGGTGTGTATACTGCATGGATAGCAGAAATGCTGTATAAAGACCAACACAGATTACATTTCAATATCAAATAGCAATTTGTTCTTATAGGGGGCAGTTCATATTTCTACATTATTCTTCTGGACTGGCTTTCTAAAGAAAAGGTGGTTTCACCCAAAATTGAGTGGTATCTCTTTTGCACAAATTGATAGAAATTACCTTAAAGAAATTAAAATTTTGATACTTCAGAAAGTTCTCCTTTTTTTCATTTCCGAAGATCATTACGCACTCTAACTCACTGACAACACTTAAATTGAACAGTTTGGAGTTCAGGGGGAGGGGTTGTGTCATAGTTTAGTAGCAGGTTGAAAGTTTTTAAATCCCAAATAAGTCAGTGCTCAGTTTTCACAGAGGAGACGTTTGCCATCAGAGTCTTGTGAAGACTTGGCCTTTTGTACAGCTCAATGTATCCATAAATGGTCTGGGGACAGGAGGAGGAACAACACTCGCCAAGTTTGCTGATTATGCTGGGTTATGCAATGAGCCATTATGAAGATCAGCTGTCACAAACTGCTGAAAGACCTCAACCAGCCTGTGTTGACAAGGTGGTAAGAGGGCAAATAAAATCAATGTTAAAGGGAAGGGACAGTGTCTATTCAAAACAGATACGGTACATGCCAGAAGAGGTACAAGAAGAGCCATGGCAGTGAACAATGGCAAAGAACATCTTTATAAGAAGTGAGTAAATAGCGAGGGACTTGTGGTCTCAAAAAGAGACACTGAGATGGGGTAAGACAAAGGTCGGTAAAATCAATTGACATGGAGAAGTTAAATAAGCAAGAGTTGCGCACCATCACTTCTGTTTGTTAACCTCTGTCAGAAGATAAACAGATTGGAAAAGCAATTGGACAAAACCCATATTTTATGAGCCAGGAAGAGAAATACCATAGTTTTTTTTTCCCTCATATTGTCACAAAAAAAGAGAAGTATACCCTAGGAGATGGACCATCTCTTACTGTTTAGTTAAGCTAGAGAGCCCTCCATAGGTTAACTGCTTAAAATTCCTGTCCTTCCTTTGCCTTTGTTTCTTCTGAGTTGCCCTGGGTTTGTTTTTTTTTTATCCCCAAAGAAGCAAAGGAGTCGTGTATCTTGTCTTACTACCAAACTTGTTCTCAAGTGGTCGTAGATTTACTTGTCAGGACCTTATTCACAAGGTGCTACCATTTAAAGAGTGTTGGGTTTGAGATATACAGGGAGATTGAAATTGTGAATTTTGATTGACAGCCATAAAGGTGAGCTTCTGTATTTGAATTAACGAAGTCCTCCACTGCTTCAGTGAGTCTTCTTTCTTTGCATATGGTCCATAGTGCCTTGAAGAGATGCAGTCAGGAGCTCCTAGTTTACCATGCAGTTGTTCTCCACTTGAAGCAACCTTTTTTTTTTTTTTTTTTTATCTCTTCCCCCACCCCCTCCTCATTTAGCATAAATGACTGATTATATGTCAAGGGTTAGGGTTTACCTACTTACTTCTGCAAAGTTCCATCAGAGTGCTGTCTACTTACTGAGCTCTTGTGGATGTATTCTCATTGTTTACCCACCTCTTGACCATGGAAGTCTTCAAGTAAGAGTGTGCCAGTATGTTTTTTGTGTAGTGTTCTGATGAAAAGAAAACTATCATCCTAGGTTAGAAGCTAAGGTAAGCTTGTACCTCTATACAGGTGAAAAGTAATAGTTAAAAAAATCAGGTTTTACTTAAACTATTAGTTAAAAGAGCAAGTATGACCAAATCTTGTCTGCTCACTCAGTCATGTTAGCAGATGTGCTATTTGAATAGCCCTAGAACTTGGAATAACCTCAAATATGGGCTGCTGAGGTGCATCCTGTAAGATTTCAGCTGGTTTTTAGATCTCTGTTGGGCATTTGTAATTATGATTTTGGGGAAATCCATAAATTTGTAAATTTCAGAAGGATTTTTTTTGCATATATCTCTTTTTTGAAGGGTGTTAAGAAATTCTAAAGAGAAGGTCTTGGGAAGAAATATGGTCCCATAGAATTAGTCTCAGAATTAGATACATTCTGGTTAGAATGGCATGATAGGCATCTAAGACAGAAAAATTTGTTCATAGCATAAAAAAAACCTTGCAAACAGTTGAAAGCAACTGCCCTAAATTAGGTAATAATGTTATTAAAAACTGCTATTAAATTAATACTACTCAATATGACAAAATAACTTCTGTTACTTTTAATAACTTACAGGCCTGTATAAAACTTTGGTGATTAAAATCCCGAAGTGCTGTTTTTTCCTTCAACAATTATGCAACACTGATTTTAAAGCTTAAAAAACCACACAACTTGAAAATTCTGGATTTTGAGTTTTCATTCTACTGACTAGCATGATAGTTACCATACTGTGGTGTTTGTTTTTAAGACAAAAACACAGTATGGACCTTGTTACAATCCCCTTTTCTGCCTCATTTTCTTTTCTCTCATGACACTCATGGTTTTTATTCTAAACTAATAAATCCAGAAGACATTATGAACTTGTGTTCTATGCTATGCCATAACTGATTTAAAGTGCTGGTGTTCCTCACCAGGTGAGAACCAGTGGACTAGTAAAAATGCCACTTGCTGGAAATGCAAATTATTTGGCATGCTGGTCTGTTTTTTATTGTCTTGGGCATAGATTCAGGTTACACTGCTTAATTCAATAAGGCATTATTAGCTACAATGCACTTAACAGTTGCAAAATGTAGTTTAAAAGGGATACAGGAGAAAAGGGGTACAGTCCACACAAATATTTTCTCCTCCAAATATTTTTGGTGCTCTTTACATGTTTGTGGGTACTGCTTATTTCATATGTGTCAGCAAATTGCTGTATCCTAAACTTATATCTTTTCTCTCAGAAGTGTGTCTTTAACTTTCATATGGTTATTGATATGTGCTCTGTTATTGAGAAAAATGACTTTCTTCTGTTTGAATTTTGAATATCATCTTTAATTTCCCGTTTTAAGCCAGGTCATGAGTTGCACCACTTGAACATCTTATGCTCATTTTTTATCTCACATATTTCACAGTGCTTCATAGTTACAACAAAAATGTTTGTTAGCATGTTATGCTGTTCTGAAACAATTTGCTCTACTGCTCTTTTCTGATCAGTTATTCTTAATGATTAACATGTTCATAAAAAAAGTGATCTGGGTGCCTCAGTATCTTCTGGTGTTGTACAGAAGGATTTGTTTTATTCACTTAGTACTGTATAATTGAATGTTTGCTACTTTGGTTGGGATTGAGATTGAAATTGCTTGCGCTGTGTGTTCTTTTTGATGACTTAAATTAGTGAAATTACCTACTAGAGCTCTGTGGCCAATTGTTTCTGGGGTCCCCAGGTGCTGAATGCAGAATCAAACTGCAGAATAGGAAGTAAGGGTTTTTGACTGGGCTTTCTTCAGTCATTGATTGTTAAAGCCATTTAATGGTTCAACCTGTATTGCTTTCAAGAAAAAGAAGCATTTAAGTGTCTTGTAATCTCATTTCAATAGTGCTTTTAGTGAGAGTGGAAATAGCATGTGATAGTTTGCTTAAATACACAGTCTTACTTAAAAAATTCGTAACTCATCAGATTTCTGGGGTTCATATTGTATGATCCAGTATGGTATGATCTTTTTATTAATCTCAGTCCATTGAGAAATTTTAAGGATTTATTCTTATTTTTAAAATTTAATACCAAATTTTCACTTTGATTTTTTTTTTTCATTCTACAGTGTGGTGGTTTCTCTGCTCTTGTGACTGTAACAAGTACCTCTTCAATTTCAACCAATATAGCACATACTTGTTACTAACCTCTTCTACAGATACAATCCAGAAGATTTTCTTACCTTGGGATTTTTTGCTGCTGCTAGATTCTTCTTTCTTTTCAAAGTGTTTTTTTTCCTCTGCAGCTTCTGTTTTATTTTCTTCCTAAATTCCCAACTCCTGCTTTATGCACTGTGCTTCCTTTGCCACAGAGGCAGATAATGAAGAGGGAAAAGGACAAGAAGTATCTGTAACAGCAGTCCTTGTGGCTTGCTCAGAGATAGGGAAACTGAACAGTTGCTGTTTGTTATTTTCTACATCCAGGATGTGTTTGTGATGGCATGATAGGTACACTTCAACGTAGTGTAATGAGCTACTGCCTCCAGGGTGCAGATGTGGTAATTGGGTAGGTAGGTGCTGCTGCTCAGTTGCAATTCTTCCTGAAAGAAGTTTGCTTTTTATCACTTCTATTGTCCCTTCCAAAGTTCCTTTGGCTTTACTTTCATTAGGAGCAGTACAATAGCAGCAGGGTTTTCTTTAGCATTCATATAGGGCTGGTTATCCTCCTTTGTCTGATCCACCTTCTAGGGGGAGATAGGGCTTATTTTTTTTCCAGTAGATTTTGAGTTATTTGTTAACAACAGAGGAATGTGAAAGGAATCCTGAGATCTTTCCTGAATGTAGGGCATGTGATGTTTCAGATGCATCTGTCCTGTGGTTTTTATTTTCTTATTTTCAGAATTAATCTAGTCCCTAATTTTGGATTTCTGTATTCCCCTGCTCTTTCTCCAAATTACTAGTCTACACTATTTTTGGCTTCCTGTTCTAGTGGGTTTTTTCCTTGTCATAGTTTAAGAGTGCTCATCATTTTGCATGCTATCAAGGGAGCTTTCTTGTCCTTTTTATTTTATATTCTGGCACTCGTGGGAAAATTAATGAAAAGACAGGAAATAGGAACTCTATTCTTAGTTTTTGTTCCTTTCAACAGATAAGTTAGGAACAGTTTTGGGAGCAATCTTATTTATACCTTCCACAACAGGGGTGGAATTATGAAGGAACTTAATAGTCTATCTTAAACAAGATGTTCCTTCGCTGAAAATTCAAGTTGCAAGGGGTTTTTGCAAGTCTGCAGGAACGGGGTTTGGGCAATTTCATGGGACAGTAAAATGCACCTACTTGATTGATATTGCTTCCCTGTTTATAGTTGTAACTTCAAATTATGGATGCTACATTTTTAAATTCAGTATGGCCAAGGAAGATACTCCTTTGTCCACTTTTGTTTCCCATTCTTGTTCAGAGAAGCATACCCTGTTTCCTGCTGGTTAGGATTTGAGGATTTTTTAAATTTAATACTCAACTCAAAGTAAATGTGAGGATGGAAAGAAGGAAAGTTTCAGGTTAATCATCTGAAGCTGGCTAGACCTGTGCAGAATGCATGTTTTAAAGGATGGTGCTGGGCCATACTCCCTGTGGATACTCTTAAGAAATGGCAGGTCTATCAGCTATCAGTATTTAATCAAGTTTTCTTTGGTGACTAGAATAAATACATGGAAAAAAAAGCCAAGCTGCCCTCAGTTCTAGGACTTTAAGGTGTGACAGATGTGACCTGCATGAGATGGTTGGCTGCTTAAGTGAATTTCCCACTGCTCTCCCAAAGATGCACATTTCAACCATATGTAAGTTAAGAGTTGGTGTAAGACTTCTGTAGGCACCTTCAAATCAGAACTTCTTAAAATTAGAGACTTGGACATGACCGCAACAAACTTACTTAAGTAATAATCCTCTTTTTTTTTTTTTTTTTTTTCCCCAGTGCAAAGGAACTTAGCATGATTATATTAAACTGCATTAGAGGTATAGTCAGAGATGATTTCCAGAACTTAAGGAGAACTTCACTCTCTGTTTACATTTTTTTTCAGGCCACTTTCTGAAGTCTACTCCTTAACATAGAAATCATTGAGATACTGAATGCTGTCAGAGCTCTTAGGAAGTCAGCTCTTGGGAGAAGTCCAGAGTGCAGATAGTATAGATTTCTACTGCATATTTTTTGGGTGCCTTGTGGTGAAACCTCTCACCTCTTAGTAATTAGTCATTAAGGTAAAGCATAGATAGCAATTATGACAATACGTTAATATATTGCTAAATTTCTCCAAAACAAGTAAGTTGCTTAATTTTTTAAGTTCAGTTTCTACACTGTCATACAGTGTATGTTGTTGGGTTGGGGTGGGGATATTGTTTGTTGGGGGGTTGGTGGGCTTTTTGGGGGCGTTTTAGAGTTTTAGGTTTTATTTGTATTACCTTTAATATGAATGGTAATTAAAAAGAAACTAATGAAACATCTGGAGATAATGACGTTGCATGGTTTAAGCAGCATGCTTCCAGAAAAAGGAAATTAGATCCTTACTGTGGTACTAGAATTCTCTAATCGATAGAAATGCTAGATACATGAAAACCAATTAACATATTTTATGTTACTATCAAAACACCTCTTGATGATAAAGTTTCTTGAAAGAGGCTCCTACCCACTGGGTCAAAGGTAAAATATCAATATGGAACACAGGCTGTTTGGATGCTGAAATTATTTGGTTTTCTTTACCTTATACCTTATAACAAAAAGACACAAAATGAAATCTCAGCACATCCAGAACATAAAGAAATCATTCTTAACAGAGTATGTTGCTCATCTTTGGGACTCATTGCCGCAGCAAATTGCCACTGCTTCTAGATTTGGAAGTGTGCTAAATGGATCTTTCAGTATGTTGTAGACAGGGAGGTTTGGTGTTGTGGTGTAAGATGTCGTGCAAAACAGAGACTTTCCTTCCAAACCTACTAAATAGTATTTGTGTCACAGCCACTTAAATTTCAGTTTTGCAAAATGAAAAACGTGAAAGAACTGGACTAGTAAAAGTTTTTCCATCAAAATTGTCTTGTTTCTCATTTAAAAGCTGTTTTAATTTCTAGCTACTTCTGGGTAAAATGGGAAAAAAATCTAATTTTCTTTTATGCAGTCTAACTGAGGATTTTTGGGGTGGGGGAGGAGGAGAGTAGCAAGGAGGAAGAATTTACAGCCAGAGGGAAAATTCCTTCTAACATGTGACTGAACTAGAAGAACAAAGGAATCATAGTTGCAAGTAATCTAGTATTTAACCCAATGAAAATCTTGTTTTACTCCTGCTTTGGAAAGCTTGTCTTCGTGTAGACTTGTGCAACATAGAGGTAGTCTGAAAGGCATTGCAAGGTTTTGCACAGTGCTGCATGCTGAGACAACTGCATCAATGTTTCGCTCTAGCAATAAATGTTTTCTGCCTTCAAGCTGAAGCTTATTTAGCTTGGCTTATCTGGTGCTGCTGTAGCAACCATCAGTCTCCAGGCAACTGAGGCACATTGACCTCTTGGTTGAACTGAGTGTAGCACTACTTCAATTTAGCTGCCTGAGACAATAATAATGTGTTGAATGTAAAAAGTGTGAAATTTTCTAGTTTGTATGCGATGGAAATAATAAAACTATTTAGATGAAACAATGTTTAGGTCTTACTTGAAAAAGATTTCAAGTATGCATGGTGTGTGTTTGTTGCAAGCTGCAGAGTTGGTTGCTGAGGCAGTGGCCTTATAGGCCTTGTATAAATGTTGAGAATCTTGCAAGTGTTTTTGCACAGCAGCAGTTCTGCTACTGAAGGTGTTTGTTTCATCACTTAAATAGCCAAGATTGTTGATATTTAGGTAGTTAAAATGTCTGTGCTTGTGAATAAGTAACTGATTATTATTACTCTTTCTGAAATTATAGATGATCTTGAAAGCAGTTACTTTTCTGTTAGATCCATTATTTGCCATATTGAAAAGTGTCTGGCTTTCTTAGGAATACTGGTATGAAGAAAATAGATTCCTCTATGGATATACTGAGTTTGTTTCCTAATAAAGTAATTTTTTCTGCTAGTCAGTGTGAATGCAAAATTGAGATTCCTCACATATAGATTCAATTTCTTAAGTAAAAAGATTCTTGGGCAAGGTACTGCTTCCATGTCCATGTAGAGCACATACAGTTTAAGTGCTGTGAAGACAGGTAGATGGAAATGATAGAGCAGACAACTTAAGGTGAAAGGGCTTTGCGTTGAAATGATGGCTCTGTTTTCAGTTCGGTCTGTGGACAAATCCCAGGGTCTTATATCTACAAAGCCTCCTTGAAAAAACAAACCAAAACCTGCAACAAAACAAAGCCCCCAAACAAAAAAGCCAACCAAAGTAAAAAGACCTCTTAATGAGGTTGTGAAAAACGAGGTTCACATAATGCACTTATAACAAGGTAGCATTCTAGCAAGTTTTCGTAAGTTTATTTTATGTCTGTTATATAAATAAATAGATCTTAATTGGTTAAAAATTAATGTAATATCTAGTTAGTTAACGTGAAAGAGAGGAGAAAAGTGGTAGTACAGTTGAGGTTATAGTGTTTTCACATTACTGGAAGATAGGCCTTCTATCCATGTGATTTTTAATGACTTTATGTGCCCTTGTTGTACACTGGGCAGAGGTATAAATTAGTTTCTGTAGGTGTGCCATTAATTTTTCATTTTGCCTTTCAAATCCCACTGTGTTTCCCAGTTGTATTCATTCATGCCTTTCTTGGAAAATACTGGACTGCTGGTGTTTGAAGGTTAGATGGTTTCATTTAATTGAAGGATTTGTTTGTATGTTTAATCAAAACAATTGATTCTCGAAGACAGTATTTGATTATTAGCTTGTTTATAAGCTGGAGTCTTCATTACAGGTAGAAGTTCAAAGGATTTATTTTTGCTGCAGACAGAAAAAGTGCTAGCAATGTGAAGCTTGTATCCATGGAATGAGTTCAGAAATACAGTTTTTCTAACAGATGTAAATTATGACAATTTGTACACTTGTAATTAATGTTTTTTTTCTTTTTGAATGAAAAGTTGCTCTTCTAAGACATCATAGACCCTTTTCCTGATTTTATTTTAACATTTCCAACCTGCTAATTATACTTTCCAGTTAATTCTTTTATTTCAGCCAGGTGGCAAAAACATTTTTTGTGCAATTGGGCCTTATTTATCTGTTTTAAAAAAATCCTCAAACTTTAAGGGCTTCAGAATGCTTGGAGGGTAATGGTGGCAGTATGGGAGGGCTATCTTTTCAATCTCAGTGTTGTTTTAATAGAATGAATGGGTAAAAAACTATGGTGGAAGTTTGGGTTTGATTTGCATTGGTGATTGTGATAACAGGTGAGGTGAGGTTTGCTGTAAAAATCACTCTGATTCCAGTTATCAGTAATGCTGTAGGTTGTTTTAGTTAAGTGGTCAATATTGTTTGCTTTAAATTTAATTATGTTCAACTTAAGGCTGCCAAAACATATATTAAAAATATGTAAATCAAAGTATCAGTTTAATTAAAATATATGAATAGTAATTGTCATACTACAGATTAATATTGTTTTATGTTGTGCTAGTTGTTTTGAAAAGTCAGATGATAATTTTCAGAAGAAATGTGGGAACTGTATTTTATTAAGGATTTTCTGTGTTGTCGTCCATTTATGTTTCTTGGCATATAAGGAAAATGAACAGGCATTTGGGTTTTTGATTTTCCATTGGAAACAAAGTCATGATAAGCATTCTAAGATTTGTACGCAAATTCTGTATTTGTGGTGAAAATTTTCAAGGGTTGTGTCATAGTGAGTGATGCATGAGAAGTGCTGATGTGGCAGGGCTCCTCTGCATGGCCTCAGTCACACTGTGACCACACTTCTATGGGTGTGCTTGGCCATCCCAAGGAGCAGCTGGCAATTCACAGGAGGCAGGTGATGATGAGCATTTCTGGGTCCCTCATCTCTCCTAAATGCAGTTAAAGGCTGTACTACAAGTACTGATAGAATAGAAGGAAGTAATAGCACATTCTTCCAATTGCCTTCAATACCCAGGCAAAGGCCTTAAGATTTCAAGGGATAAAAATTTCTTCACTTGCCCAAGTTAAGGTAGGAAACAAGGCAAAGTAGCTTCTGTTACTGTCACTTAATAGGCATCTCTTTTCACCTCTCAAGAAAATAAAATAATTTTTATATGTGCACATTATAAAATTTTTATTATAATGATGTGTCTAGAATGCTATGTGTTCATATTTAATCTCATTTAATTTCAGTGCAGGTTTTAATTAATTAATTGTTCAGATAAATATTGCTTGCCATAGACCAAAATGCATCAGCTTAAGATGTCTTCTAGATGAAGTTAACTGATACTATCACTTGATCCTATGCTTGAATTTCCTTCCATATTTCATGAAGCTAGACATGCATGGAAAGTGTTTGTAACATCTCAGAAGGGTAGCAGAACAGAGTGCAGAAAATTTAGCTTTAAAATTCATCTGCATCTAAATTTTTTCTATGATTTCAGTAGTAGTTGGCCATAAGCAGTTAGTGCTATCTCTAAAGCTCTTTATTTCTTGTCTTTCTACTAGTAGGAGCAAGGGGGAGTTCTGCACTTCATATCACAGCATCATGCTGTGATGAATAACATCAATAACACCAATGATGATTGGTAAATGGTGTGACCCTAACTACAGGAACAATGATATGTTTTTATTTTAAACAAGAAATAAAATTAACTTTTGAAATTATTTTTGACAAATAAATATTGGCGGAAATGGATAATTAGGTAATGTGTCACTAATTGTAAAGCCTTATGATGATATAATACAAAGCTACAATATAGCAATGACAGTTTTTAAAGCAGAGGGAAAGGGGTGTTGATTGGATATATAAACTGATTAAGAAGCTGTCTTGGAATTGGTTGTTCTGGCCATCCTTGTTGCCCTATCACGAAAGGAAGAGAGTTCAGTAATGGTTTAACTACAATTAAATCCCTCCCCTTTCTTTGTGGAAACTCAACTGTAGGCATTTCAGCATTAGCCTAAACAATGGTTTTGAATATGTTAAGCCTCTAACAATTAGGGAGCAGTTTGGGGCATTGAATAATGTGGAATGATGCAATTGAACCTGACAGCTTCAACAGTCAGCCTACTCATGGGACCCAAAAGTTGTTCACACTTGGTTTCATCTCTCATCACACGCTGAGTATTAAAACCTTACTGGTGTGGAGCTGAGACAGAAATGAGGCCTGTTATCAGAAAATATTTCATAGCATAAAACTTGAAAGAAATGAGGGAAAAGGCATCTTCAAAGAGTCTCAAAGTTTTGAGACTCAATCTGATTGCATACAGCTAAGTATTGTCTCATCTTTCTTGCCTTTGATTTTTTCTGCTGAAAGAACATGTAACTTTTGATTGAAGAGACTGCTTTCCCTGGAAATTTCATATAGTAGTAAATGTTCAGATATGAACGCTCTGGAAACTTTATAGTCATATTGTTAAATACTATCCTGAAGTCACGCAAACAAATATAAAACTATTCTAAATATTGTACTATGTAGTTAACTTGCAAGTCTTATTCTTTAATTAGAAGAATATGCTTGTACTTGCTCTCTTGCTATAGAGGAAGTGTTTTTAAACATCAGTCAAATATCAATCATTTCTTACTGCACATGGATATTCTCTGAATTACAATGCATCGTCCTTCTGTGCTGCTCTGCTGCTTATGGCTTTACTGATTTATTGAACATGCCATAAAGGAAAGCAGTGTGTTGTATACCTCTAGATGGGCTTACATCCTTCTGCTAAAATATTTTCAGGGAAACTTGCTGCATTTTCAAAATAAATACTTAGTAATCTTGGGTTTTTATTAGTTCATACATTTTGATCACGTATTGTGTTGAGTGTTTAAATAGAAACAGTTGAAATAAAGACTAATACAGCCTTAAAAGTTCTGCATTTTAGAACACGTGTCAGTCCTGTGACCTTAATATGTATTGACAGGATGATTGCGCATTTTTAATAAATGCTTGCTACAGCTTGTTTCGACTGTGAGTGAAACATGAAGGTCCTGTTTCACCTTTAAATAATGTAGTACTCCTCTGCCATCTCTACTTCCTTGTCAGAGGAAGTCGTCACATATATAAGAAAGCTTCACAAATCATTATTCTTGTCATTTTACATTGCCATTTTTAAAAAGTGTTTTCAAAGGTTTTTTTATTTGCCTTTAACTTACTTGAACAATTTTATTGTGTCTTTTTGCTTGAGGAGCTGTATAGGATGCAGGATGGCATTGGAACTTGTATAAAGACACCTTTACTATTATTTTAAAATGGAAACAGGGCTAACATTTAGGGTGAAACCACTACTTGTGAAAAAAACTCAAGTTCTTAGATATTGTTTCAATCCTGCTAAGTCTTTTGATCTGTTATATCAACCCACTTAGCAAACGTTTAGTTCCTTTGATGTCTTCTGTTTTGTGGTGTGATAGTTAACTCAACAAACTTTAGCAACTCCCTTCAAAGATACTTAGGTACTTTCAGAAAGTTCTTAAAGCTATTTGTGCATGTTTTGGTCAAATAAACTTGTATTCCCCTTGCTGATTATAGCTACATTGCCATGATGAATTAATATGTAGCTGCTATTGCACAGTTTTAAGCAGTGAAGTATGTGGACTGAGAGCTAAGTATAGAAGCTTCTGTGTAAAATGTGAGCTGTACATACACTTACTGGAATTAAACTAAATATTTTAGGGAAACATGCTAAAACTAAACAGAAATAAGACCTGGTGTTTGGAGCTTAAAACCTGCCTCCACCCTACCCCCAAAACTATGAGTAGAACTCATCATATAAACTTCTATTTTCCTAGTCTGGCCTTTTAGATATAGTTGAATGGTAGTAGTGGTAGTGAATCTCTTAATGCTCCAATCTGTAAGGTTTTATCAGTGAGAGGATTTGACTGAAGTTTGTTTGGTTTTGAGGGGAAAGCAGCTAAGGTTGCTAGGAACAGCAATAGTTAAGTTGGAACTGCCCTATGGGCATTTTTTTAGGAAAATAGCAGGAGCTGTGCAGTACTGCTGCCTTCGTCAGTGTCACAGTACTAAATATGTATTGTATTTCTGGAAGCTGTTGTACCTGGGTAGGTGGAAATGCTTGCATTATTTTTAAGACTTAGAAATAATCCAGATAAATTCTATCAAAGATACGCAATTCTTTAAAAAATCGCCAGCAAACACCAGAAGTAACAGCCAGATTTGAAGCGACACTGTGGTTCCATGTCTAGAAATCTTGCACATACCTCTAAACTGAAGTGAATGAACCCCTGATCATTGTAAGCAATTACTTGTGGCTTTTTCTAACTTTGTGACAGTAGAAGAATGTAAATATCAGGCACAATTTCTCACCAGTATATAGTAAATAAAGCATCATTGAAAACAGTTGTGTGAATTCATAAAAGTCCATTCATCAAGTTTAATATGTTGGCAGAAAGCCAAAAGTTAATGGTAGTGTGTGATTCTTTCCAGAGACATAGTTTATACTCTGTAATATTTTGCTGTAATAACCAGTATGTTTCCCTTGTCTCTTGTGTGCAGTTATGCATGTCAAAATGTCCCACAAATTGAGTTCCTTACTGTTCACCTTTTTTCATTTTTCAAAAAAAGTTTCATTTGTAAAGGTTGTTTACATTTTCTTAGAAGATTAACTCTAAAACCAGTGATCACACAGGTTTGTGTATCTCTGATTGCACCCCCTTACCCCTCCCCCTCCCCCACAATCTTTTCTTTGTTCGGAAATAATTTTTTTATCAGGTAGGAAAATGCCTTTAAAATAAGCAGCCATGCTTTTATTTCTTTGACTGCCTGTCTCTGCAACTTAGAATTTGACACAAATCTTTTTTTTCTTCGAAAGGGAAAAAGCATAAGCAGCCAAGGAAGAAGGTATTTTTATTACGTTGGATTATGCAAGATTTTGGCCAGCCTCCTTAGCTTCATCTGTTTAAGGGTTCATTTTCGCTTGTTTGGCACAAGTCCCAGCAGAGACCTTCAGAATTGTGGTTAGCAACATGAATGAACACAAACTTTGGGAGCTCTTCAATAAGTAGAGCTGGCCAACTGCCAAAAATACAGTTCCTTATATGGGGTCAGGGCAAAGCTGTGGTTCCCAGAGCCCCCTATTGTATAGAAAACATACTTGTAATGGCTGTTTGCGTTCTTTAAAATAAAAACAAAACAAAACAAAAAAACACCAGGCTTCCAAGTCTATCAAAATAGGAAGTAACAAAATACTGTGCACGTTTTACTAATGACGGAGTCGAGCAAAGGAAATATGGCTCTGTGTAGTTAAACTATAGAGCTGAAAGTTGGACCTTTTGACCTCCACAGCCGGCTTGTGATGTAAGGAACCCAAGCATTTGTGAGACATCTGTTGTCTACCTGCCCTTATTTTGTAAATGGTTTAATAAGATTAAATAATTAGTAGGATAACCACATGGTCGCCATGCTACTAAGTCCTAGTGTTGAGCGCATACTTTGGGATCACAAGGAAGTCTGCCCCTCCTGCAAACTGTGGTTGTTTTAAAATGCACTTTAGGTATTTTTAATATTTGCTACAGGACTTTATTATTAGAAGGGCTTTCTTCAATTAGAAGATCTTGCCATCCACAAATATGACGTACTTTAAAACCTGGTCTAGTTTTTGAAGCACTGCAGTTCTATTTCTATAATCATAAATGAAAGACATTTCTTTCTTTAAAATACATTGTTTTAAAAAAGCACTCAACTTACAAGAATAATAAATGTGCATTAAGAAGGCTTCTTTAAAATACATTTAGCATTACTCCCCATTACAAAAAGGATTCAAGTTTTAATTGGTTTCTTGCAGGCAAACACCCTACCTGGATCTTCTCTCAGTCTGCCTCCATCCCACATGTATGGCAATAGGCTGAATCCAAATTCAGCCATGGCAGCACTCATAGCTCAGTCTGAAAACAGCCAAACAGGTAAGCTTCCTCTGCCGGTGCAAACGTGCAGCTTCACACAACTCCTTGTTTATAAAAAGGTTGTTAAATTGTATTCTTGATTTCTGCTCAACTTCTGGTTATTAAATGTCTGTAAAAAGTTGTTCTGTGTTGGAAGTAAATTCTCAGTTGTTCTGTGGAACAGCACAGGTTTTCTTCCCCCTTTTTTTCCCTCGGTGTGTGAAATGTAAATGTTTAAGCAGAGCCATCAGCAGGCAGGAATGCACCAGTGTCTCTTGTGACTCCTGTGATTGATGCGCTCAGTTCCCAGCTCTTTGCAGCCGGAGTGACACAGCTCTGGGTTTTGTCGTGAATAGTTGAAACCTTTATTTGCATAATTCATGAAATTGCATTACATACAAGTTCGTGTGAAAGAGATCCCGTTAGAGAACTTGTGCAGCATTTAATAATCTTGTGAATATTTACCGATTGGCATTTGGTACCGCGGGCTCTCCGCTGCGGTTTTAATGAGCCGCTGGCTTTGCTTTGTTTCATTCCCTCCGTAAGGATTTGTTGACATGTCGTAGTAGTCATGCCTGTTTGGGGGAAGGGAATGAGTTTAGCAGTTTACCAAGAATGGATCAGTCATGTCTTTGCCCTCCAAGGGGTCGGAGGTCGCTTGACTCAGAATAGGGGGAGGGCAACCTTGAAGGGGGCAGATAGGGTTATTTTATTGAGAGGCCATAGGGAAAATAACCCTTTTGAGTCCTTCCAAGCAAAACGTTTTCGTATATTTAATGAGGCCTTTTTTGTTTGTTTTACTACCTTTTTAGCAAGGGGCTTTCCTATGCTTTGCTTATAAATAGGAATTAGTGAATTATACGCTTTCATAAAGTTTTCAGTAAATTTGCAGAATAACGTGTGCTTGTTAGATGGCAGCATTAAGTTTAATACGTTATATATTTTATGAGTTGTTTTGGGATGCAAAGTGTTAAAAAAATACAGAGCATCAGGATTTGCTGTGATAAGCATACAGATTAGCTGTCCACAGCTGTGATTCATTACTTTCACCGTACAAATTAAAAGTGGCTGAGGGGAGGGTACTGCAAATGCAAACCACGCTTCTGTGCTGTAAAACTGAAAGGAATGAAAGAAGTGAACATAATCCATGGCCTGGTACAGCCTCAGAAATGTGTAAGGACAACACCTTACATGCTACAGTTCAGCAATCTTAAACTAGTTACTTATTCACTCTTCAACAGTAACTGCAGATAGAAGTTGAGATTGAAGGTATTTTTAAAATATCTACATCAAATATTAAAGCTCTTATCTAAGAAAAGGCGATTTATCAGCTGTGAAATATTTACACTGCAGATCAAGATCTCGGAGATAACAGCCGAAGCCTTGTTGGCAGAGGAGGATCACCCAGAGGAAGTCTCTCACCACGGTAAGCATTATTTACATTGGAGAGTGCAGGCAGAGGAAATGTTTTAAGATTTACAAACTTCACTGTCTTTTTATCAGCAATACCAAAGTGTTTTAAAAGCCCATCTATATAAAAGTATAAACACACACGTATAAATACATGTATTTTTATATCAATATATCCATCTACAAAAATCCCTCATACATCCAGAGAGCTAAAATTGTGCTAAATTTACTTTTGTATCAACTGAAATTATGTTTACAAATTAAGGTTAGAAGGTAAGTTAGTTTACTCCCTTACTTAAGAAACGGAGTCCTGCTTTAGAAGGATTTATCTATCATTTAATCCGTATGTACTGCTTTTCCTCAAATTTGTTACCGCAATCCTAGTATAGTAATATTTGCAAAAATCCGAAAATCCCATATACTTAATAGTGATCACAAGAATAAGATGGTGTGAAACATTAAATTAAATTAAACAGTAAAAATTCCAAGCAATATTTTCTTCCTTTTCCCTCACAACTTCAAAATTTGTAGCAATTCTCTGTAGAAAAAAGTATTTTTTTGTTCTGCTGCAATTCACATTTGATAGAAACCTTTGAGATAAGAATTCTGCTGAAACTGAATCATGTTATTTTGTTTTAAAATATTGGCTGTTAGCATTTCAATATTGTGTTTTAAATATTTCAGTAATATTTTCTGTATATTTTAAAGCAAATCTTTGTTTTAGGGAGCTTTATCTTCCATTCTAACTCATCCAATAAGAGTTAGATTTTATGGTGTTATTAGTGTGTTTTTACTTAGGGACTAACAATGAAAATTATTTATCTGAAAAAAAGATTTATGCTGAAAAAGATTTTAGGATAGCTAAAAAATGCTAGTTACACAGAAATAGCATTATAATAATGAAATTTATTGCTATAGCATGTGTTTATTATGGTAATTTATAACAAATATCTCCAAATTAGATAATTTAATGTACATGCCTGGTGTTGTTGATCTTGTATTATATTCCTTAATTAATCAAAGGACGATCTTGCTGGATGGGATGAGATTATCCATTATAATACTTACGTGTTATTACCTAGTCATGAACTTGTTTTTAAGTTTTCCAGTATGTGTTGCTTCTAAAATAATAAATAGAGAATTTACAAATTAGTTTAGATGGTATTCTTGGCATAAATATGTATACTTACATTAGCATATAAATTGATCTATACAGACAAGAAATTTCAGAGAATTTTGCAAAGGGAAATGCTCAACAGTTAGGAAATTCCAGAAGTTTTGATTTTCTTTTAAATAGTCTTCTTATGCATACATGTTGTGGCAATTACAAGTTTTAATGCCTTCTTAATTAATATGCAAAGACCAGGTCTTTGCATGATTTGCATCGGACATAGCTGTGTTCAGTCTGTCTTTTGGTTGAATATTTGGGAAGATGAACTTCTTAAATACGATGTTTCTACAGAATGTGTATGTTCAGGGTATATACAGTCAGTACTTGTAGCATGGTAAAATACCAACTGGTTTTGATGGGGATGCTAAAGGAGAGCTGGATGATACAAAGGCCACCTCAGTCCACAACTGAAAAGCTTCCTGCAGTGTATGGAAGCTGTAGCACTTTGCAAAGAGGAGAAAGATTTTGCTTGGCAGGGTTGTTCAAAAACAAGCCAAGAAGGGGGGGAAGTGGGGGTGGTGGTATAAAAAGCAAGGGGGAGAAATTGGTGCTGTAGTAACAGAACTGAAAGGTGGAAAAACTTAGTCTGAAATACCTAGCATGGAAAAAATTTAGAAAACCTACTCATTCAGTTAAGTTCAGTAGTCAGCAAATTTCAGCCCAGGTTTGGGCGACAAAAAAGGTTATACATATGTCAAGGTTTCTAAAATGTGTAGGTAACAGCCCACCGTCCCCACTTTACTAAATAAGCAACTCTGGTTACTTAAAATACGGTTTATAGTGAATAAAAAGCTAACTTCAAAAAATCTGCTATCTGGAAACTTTGCAACTCCGAATGTTACCTGCTCTATCTATTAAAATTATTTAGCTGCAAGTTCTGACTCTGTTCCCTTTGAAGCTTATGAGATACATAAATAACACAGTTCTCCGAAAGAACCATGTGATTTTCAGCGAGTTGCTTAAAATAAAAACACTTGCAGAACATTTGTTTGCTGTTGATGACGCAGCTGATTGCAGCTCTTTGGCGAAGACATATGTGACTCATGAGCTTGTTTGGTCATTTCCAATTCATATTGTTATATCTTTGTACCCCAATATAACCACAGCGTTTGATGTTTAAGCTGTCGTATTTTAACTTTTAATATATATATGAGAAATATAAATATACCTGGTATATGTGAACTGTTTCCATTTTGCAAAGGAATTGCTGCTTTTCCCAAGGTAGCACTTAAACTTTTTTTTACCCCATACTTAACCTTAGATTTAAAAACGTGCTGTGTAATACCTGCAGTGAAATCTGTATGTATGCTTATAGCTGAATGCAGTATTGCTTCTAATTAGTGCTCTATAGTATGAGTAACTGTACCAAACTTAATCAAAAAGCAGTTGTGAAAGCAGGCAAGCTGTGAAACAGGGTTCTCATCTCCGTGGCAGGATTGGACCAGTCCAGACAGCACATGTATAATCCTCTTGGAAACTCTATTCAAATATTGTTCGGAATAATGATTGAACCCTAGCATGCAGGAACTATATCCTGTCTAAAGGATGAGCTAGGGGTTCAGTTGGAAGAGGACAGATTGAATAATGTTGCAATACACAGAAATTTAGATTTTATTTTTTTTATCCTTCTCTGTACAGGCTTCCAGTGAAGGATTGTAGAGGTTATACCGTCATGTACTGCTTTGTTTCTGCCTTTTCAAAATTGATAGGAAGCAGTCCAAAGCCCAACAAGAATTTCATTGGTGATTTATAATTCAGGAGGGAAATCTGTTAGGGTAGTATTATGTGCTGCTCAGGAACATGCAGACAGAGAAGTTTCTGGGGGAGTTGTTCAGTGGTTTTATGTATTTGTTTTCTGGTTTTAGTTTAGTTTTGTTTTTCTTTAAAGCAGGTTATTTCTGTGAAGTGTAAGTATAATACCTCTGTGTAGAATGTTTCTGCATAAACTTTCCTTCTTACTGCTTCAGCACATCGTGTAACCATTTTAAGACTGCTTTTGCTGTCTCTGTGCTGAATGTTACATGCTGTTGAGTTGTCATCTTTTGTCAAAAAACACTACCTTAGTTACCCATTCATCAGATCTTTTTGTTTTAACAAGTGCTTTCCTTTCTTCCTGTATGCAAAAGAAGAACTATTTATAAATACTTAACAGAGCTCTTAAGTCACCTACTTAAAACCTTTTATCGTAAAAATCACTTTGCTCTGGTGCCTACAAAATGCTCTACAGTCATTAGGTAGCTAATGTGCTGTGACCACTGCTTACTACCTAATCATAATTAACACAGTGATTTCCCGAGCTCTCTGTGTTGTCCTGTACTGGGACTGTGGTGGTCTTGTTGGTAAGTTTGCACTATGGGTGAAAGAGTAGAGCTGTGATCCCATGATGTCACCAGTTGCTTACAGTAATAACTAATAGCTGACAATGTGAGCTCACTGGAATTGATTTACACACACACACACACACACAAAAACACCCCAAAACAACCAACAAGAAAACCAAGAACCAGCTTTTGGTGGGCTTTGGTGTTGGTCCTGTAGGAGGAATGGATACATGAGACCAGAAACCCGAGTCAGAAATACGGGGAGCATCTGTCTTTGCTCACAAGTTAAATTGTGCCACATCCAATGCAAAAGAAGCCTTCTCCTAGGGCCTGAGAGAGGTAGCCAGCTTTCTCAGTGGCTGTGTGCTGAATATTAAATTTTCTCCTGGATGAGAAAAGACATGTGGCGAGGGGATTATTCTTTGAACTGTGTGTGATCATGAGTAAAAAAGGAGGTATATTAAGTGTTCACAATACAGGCAGAGGATAACTTACTTCTAACTTGCATTGCATCCCTTGTGAAATAGTATTTTCATGTAGTCCTTCAAAAATCCAGATTTACATGACTGTTTTTAGAACGAGTTAGTCAGTGGAATTATATATGGCCTTTCTATTTGATGATTTTAATAAATTTGTTTTATTTTTCCCTGTTTTCTCATGGAAAGGTTTGAAGTTTGGTGCAGGTTGTTTTTTTTTTGCCCCCCAAGTCAGTGCCCTGTGTATCCATATTATAATGGTTTCCTGCTTAGAAGTGTGTGTTGTATAATTTAATCCAACGCTGTTTGTCATTTACTGTCTTGTTAGCCTGTATGCAGGAAGAGGTTATGTGCTTTCTCAGTATAAATTCTCACACTGTAATAATACGTCTTTTACTGAAGACCTGGCAGTGAGAAACAGGAGTTCTTAATGATTTTGATGAAGTAACTTAGTCTTGGAAGCATAAGATATGAAGGTGCTAAGAGCTGATGTAAGATATTTCAACAGCCTTTTTCTATTTTCTTTTAACCTTTTCTTTAAACAATAAATGGCAATATTTTCAACAGATCCCCTGTGAGCAGCTTGCAGATTCGCTATGATCAATCAGGGAATGGTTGCGGGGAAAATTTGCCTCCAGTAGCAGCCAGCATAGAACAGCTTCTCGAGAGGCAGTGGAGTGAAGGACAACAGTTTTTATTAGAGCAAGGCACCCCCAGTGACAGTAAGTACTCACAATCTGTTTATTATGACTTTTGCCAACTGTTACTCAGAACTGCTACTCTGTGCTTGCCCAAGAATTTTAATAAAATTTATTTTCTGCTGTGAATTGAAATATAGCTGTAGTGGTGTACAATCCTAGCATAGTTCTTAGTGCAGCACATAGCATCAGTAGGTTACAAAAGACTTCTCTATAATCATCCACATTTTTATTGATGGGCAAATTGTACCATGCAAGAGGAAGTAATTTGCAGGTCCAGTTGCAGAGTTTGGAAAAGAGTTCTGAACTCTTAGATTCACTACTATAAATATTGTAGTAAGTTCCCCATTTTTCTTTATAATGTGTGATATAAATTGGCATAATAACTTTTTACTGTTCTATTTTTTATTTTTAAATTTCACTCTTCTACTTCTGTTGCTGTTTGAAAAGAAAACATTTACAAATATAATGCAGATGTCCTACTGGGATTTTATGTCTTTATTATGTTCTGCTTTTCTTGCGAGTTCCTAAAGCAAGCAAATTATTATTTTCTCAAGTTATGTTTAATAGAGTGGTGTATTCCAAAAATGAATATGTTAAAAGCATAAATGCTCAGTAGGTCATGTGGCTCATCATATTCAGCAATGTATCAGTATCAAGGACAATTACTGATTATGTTAAAAAAATTATTTTATTCCAGGTTATGGTTCGTGTTATATTTTATTGAACACATTATTCTTCTTATTGGTAAAGAGGTATCTAGTTAGTATTTTTATGAATGGTATCCTGACAAAAATGCTAATTGTGAGGAAATTCATGCAGGGATAATCCTTTAAACATGATAGCTGGAGGACAGGTTTAGCTAAGTCTTATTGCATCTCATTTGAGCTCACTGAGGGTTCCTTTGTATGTACTTGAAGAGGAGGGATAAAAGCTAAATCCTTGGGAAATGACCAGATGTGCCTATACCAGTAGACTTATGTCTGTAGTAGCTCCAGAGGTCATGTTAAACAAATACAATTTAGAATTTAAAGAAAAAAAAAAAAAAAGAAAGGAAAAAAGAAAGGAAAAAAAAAAAAAAAAGGAGGCTATCCCTGTGGCTTTACAGTCACACTCTAGTACTGGTTGGGAAAGCTAAGTTCTGAAACTAAACGGGAGTTTGAGAAAACTGTGCTTGGTAAAAATCAGGTCAGTCGAGAAGGTGATGCCCTCGTTATGGAAAGGCGGGGGGTAAGTGCGGTGCTCACAGAGTGCTCCCTGCTGGGGGATTCCGAGATCGCCGCTCGCAGCTCCCGCCAAGGTGCGCTGGGACAACCTCACGTTGGAGAACTTCTGGTTTTTTCATCGGTTCAATACATTTATGATTCACTGTAGAAATCATTAAATTAGAAAAACTCCCTTTTCATAAACTTGGTTGTTTTTATATAAATGTTGTTGGTTGCCTGTGCTGTTAGTTGAGCGTATTCTTGTCAAACTTCTCAGTTTTATAAGGTTTGCAATTCCTAATACGGCAGCTGAACTGGATTTATCCCAACTGTGCAACTAAAATACTACTACTTTTATATTCTGATCTGGGGCTAAGTTATCACGAACTACTGTTTAAGTAAAATGTATGCTGGCCCTAATGATGCCACTCTATCAGTATTTAAGCCAGGCTGTAGAGTTATTCCAAAATTACGATCACAACACACTATGAACCTTTTTCTGCAGTTTAAATTACTCAAAATTAATCTTAAATATTTCCACTAAAATTCAGACTTCTGTAATAATTTTATATTTTTGCATATATGCTACTTCTTAATGTAATGCAGAATTTTAAAACTGAATGAAGGTGTTACTTGTTCACTGAACGTGGCTGTGCAATATCATGTGTGCATTTTTGTCTTAGTTTTAGGAATGCTTAAATCATTACACCAACTTCAAGTTGAAAATAGGCGGTTGGAAGAACAGATAAAGAATCTGACCGCAAAGAAGGAGCGACTGCAGCTTCTCAATGCACAGCTTTCAGTGCCCTTTCCAACAATAACTTCAAATCCCAGCCCTTCTCATCAAGTACATGCCTTTCCAGTACAAGCACGTAAGTAGAGGGGATTATTAAAGTGTCAGAGTAATTTGAACATGTATTTATATGAAATATCTATTTCATCCACACATGCCATTGATGGGAGATGAATATAAATGTAGGATGAATATAGACCAAGCATTTGCTGATGTGTTAAATGTTTAACATCAATTGCTTTATTTTTCTGAATCGTTACTACTTGTTTCAGTGAAGTTTGTTTTACTTCAGTTTGGAGCACATCTGTTTGAATCTATTGATTCACCAATTATTCAGTTAATATTTTACAATTCAGCAATCATTTTAAAGTTGACTTTACATTTTCTATGTTTAGCTTTGTCATAATTCTTAAATAATTGTTCTGAACCTTTTTTACATGTTACAGAAATTTAACCACTGTGTGTTTTTTGAAATAATTACTTTAGCACCTAGCACAGATTCCTTGAACAGCAGTAAAAGCCCTCATCTGGGAAACAGTTTTTTACCAGACAATTCTCTTCCTGTATTAAATCAGGTAATTTTTATTTCTTTCTTCTAAACTGAGCTTGTTACAAGTTAACTCATCCCAGTCCTTGCATTGTGGTGTTAGGTGAAATTTTATGCAGCTGAGGGGGCTTTGTTGTTTGTTTTGACACCAGGAGATAACCTCCAGCGGACAAAGCACCAGCAGTTCATCAGCGCTTTCCACTCCACCACCTGCTGGGCAGAGTCCGGCCCAGCAAGGCTCGGGAGTCCCCGGAGTTCAGCAGGTCAATGGTGTGACAGTGGGGGCACTGGCTAGTGGTATGCAGTCTGTAACCTCCACCATTCCTGCAGTGCCGGCTGTGGGTGGAATAATTGGAGCACTGCCAGCCAGCCAGCTGGCAATCAATGGAATTGTAGGGGCTTTAAATGGGGTAATTCAGACCCCAGCAACAATATCACAGAACCCTTCTCTCACTCATGCAACCGTGCCACCCAATGCAACACATCCTCTGCCAACCACGCTAAATAACAGGTAAGAATTCGCTGATTTTTCCTCATAGTGCCTGCTGTTCTTCAGGTTAGCTGGGTTTTTTTTGTCTTACTCTAAATATATTGTTTATTCCTTTGCCTATAATTGTATAAGTAACTTCTGCTCCTGGCCTGTGAATGAAAGTGAGGAGGCATTTAATGGAAGCACATATAGTCAAGTTAAAGAAAAGATGTTTTCTCTAGAGCTTTTGGGAATCCTAGTGAATTCCTGTTTTTTTAATCAAGTCACATTCCCAAACAAATGTAATTATGTAAATGTGCTTCGGCTCCTTTTTTTTTAGTTCAGAAAACAATATTCTTTGTCCTGCCAATTGTTCTCCCAGGATTAAAGGAGCACTGGAAAAGCTACCATTTGTTGCAGTAAGAAGGGGGGAGGGGGGAAAGAGAAGGATATGTGGTCATGTAATTCAAGATGTAATAGGCATAACTAACCGGAGCTGTAATACAGTTGCACGGTCTTCAGTTGCCTGCACTGACTCCAAACCCAGCAAAATTAGTTTTTCAAACAGTGTTCCTATGGATTTCTAACTGCATAAAAAGATTCACTTGTGAGTATTCCTAATAGCCCTTCACCAGAGCCAGGTACCCTCAGTAGCATAAACTGCTGCTGATTGAACTGCAAGGCAAATGGGTAACAAAAGAGGGCTGCTGCTTTCTATGAGGAGGAACAGACTTCTTGGTCTGGAAGTATTTTGGGATAGAACAGATCCTGGGCCAACTCTTTCTCACTGTCCCATTCCCCTCACCCCTTGTCCTGTCCTTCACTTAGAAAGGAGCACTACAGTTCTATGTAGAAAGAAGTGCCTGTAAATAGGGAGTGGATTACTTGTCTTTAAGTAGAGTTTATTTTTGGAGATTATGGTGGATTATCCATCAAAAAAAGACGTATGTGATTGGAATGATGCAAGGGATCCTTTCCCTTCCTTTTCCAGTTCTTTTGCTTTCTGTTGGTTTGGCAGCTCCTGAATATTTGTGTACTGTATCACTGTGTGGTATTGCTTCAGTAGGCTCATAAAATCTGATACTTCCAAGTCCATCCTGTTCTTTGCATGTGTCCTTACATTCTTCCTGAGGAGCCTTTGTGAACATGAGGTTTCATAGGATAAACAAAAGACATTCTGTTCATGAAAAGTTTCCATCTTTCTTGAGCATCAGAGATTTATGAAAAACACAAAATTTTTGCATTCTCTCCCTGAAAGTGAGAGAGAGTGAGAAATACTAGACAAGATCAATCATATTAACCAGTTGCATGCTGCTTTCCACTTTCAGGTACTGCCAGAATATATCAGTTATGCTAAATACTAGTTATGCCACTGTTTTCTCAAATAATTTTGTTTATACACCGATTATTGCTTCTCTTTGTATTGCAGAAGTTCTGTTTCTTTTTTAATATCCATTTTAAGTGCTGTAACTCTTCATTGTGTAGCCTAGTAGTAGAATGTTCCAATTCATGCAAAATGCTGCAGCCAGTATCCTGTTCTTAAGCTCTCATTCTAACCTTTAGTAAAGTCTGGAATACTCCCAATGACTCCCTGTTTTCTCCTACTACAACGAGCTTATGCTGAACAGGTCTGTCAGCACTTCCACTTCTCTGTTTCTGTTATGGCATGATCTCTTTCTGCACTGCTCCCTCAATAATATTAATTTAAAATTAATGTTTATATTAAAATTTAAAAGTGTACTTTTCACACCATTCTCTGCTTTATTTGAGCTCATCCACATTATTTCCCAGGCCCTCTTCCTTTTAAGGTGTTTCACAATTACCCTCATTTTCTGTGAATTTTCAGTATTTCTGGTTGTATGCTTAGAAGGGAGAAGTTCAGTAATGTTAGTGCTAATATGATTCTGGTAATGACATGTGCATTCCTCATTCATGCTTGTCCCATTACAAATGTTGTAGTGAAATATATGAAAAAAGGTTCTGTTATGGGAACTAAGTTGCAGAGAGGCTCTAGGATGATTTTGAAGGAAGAAAAAAAAAAACAACCAGAAACATACTTTCCACCAGTTGTAATTATTGGTTCTGGAACTCTATGGGACACCTGCCAGGCTTGAGTTTGGTGCTGCTTCAGTGGTAACTGGTTGACTGTTTCTTCTTTAATGTTAAATTTCCCAGTGTACCCTTGCTCTTTGAACTGCCCTGGTGCGAAGGTTGAATGGTACCAAGCACAGGCAGGCTCAAAGGTTTGGTGCTGTGGTGATGTGAGCTCTCTGACCCCAGTTAGATTGTGTGCTGGGGTCAAGGTTGGAGGTGGTTTAAATCAGTATTGGCAGCATGCTGGAAAGCTACATGAGAACTCAGCCCTGCTTTCTAACTTCAGAACTTACTATCCTGTAATTTTAAAAGACTAGCCAGATGTTCTTGGAAGTTGCTTGTTACAGTAACTTCCCAAGCTTCAGAATCTGTCCCAGCAGTTTAATGTGAAAAATAGGCAGTGTTCACCAATACACGAAGATTTCTTTATGCATATTGTCCTTATTCATATGAACTCTCAAACTGTGGCACACAAGGAGGTGAGAAAACACTGATTTGCACACTGTTGTTGGAGAGAGTTTCAAGTTGTGGGTAAAAGAACCCACGTTCATTTGGCAGAGAAAAATACTTGATCCCTTTCTGGGGAAAAAAGATGGCTAAGTACAGATTGCCAGTGGGAGATTAAGTGATTTGAAGAAAGAGATAGGATTGTTTCTGTACATTCTCGCAACCAGAGAAGAGTGTAGGATGGAGAATTTCAGACTGATCATGTACCTTTTAATGAGAAGCTAAAAAGGATTAAATTTACATTCCAAGCTGATCTGGTTTAGAGAAAGCTCTGAGGTGAAACCCAGTGAACTGTCTCTTCTGGGAAGCTTGGGAGCCGCAGCATTTTGTCCTCTGCAGTTCAGTTTTGTCTGTAGACACTGAGATCTCAGCTGTTGACTGAGGGTATTTTCTTTCAAGTGCCAATGCAGAGCAAGAGAGGCAGGCAGAGCGATTAAAGAGAAGGGAGAACAACAGCAGCAAAAAGAAGTGCAAAAGTAAAACATGATCTGGGAAAAAGAAAGAATGGGATAAAAGAATGAACAAAAACAGCGGAGAAGATTAATTCCAGTATAGAAGAATACAGAAAAAGTGAGGTAAAAAGAGAAGAAAGGAACAATGGTAATACTAGTCAGAATACTGTGGGAATTAGTGTGAAAGGCTTTACCTAAGTCCAGGTAGATGCATTCTCAGCCTTTCCCTCACCCACCAAACAAGTAATCTTGTCACAGGAGATGAGGTCAGTGAAGCAGGACCTGCCTTTCACAAACCTGTGCTGGCTGGGCCTGATCCCGGTTGTCCTGTACACGCCGTGTGATGGCACTCAAGAGGATCTGCTCCATCACCTTCCTTTGCACAGAGGTCAGACTGACAAGGTCTGATGCCGAGCTCCTCCTTCCAGCCCTTCTTCTAGCCAGGCATCACATTTGCTTTCTTGTACTCAGCTTGGATCTTGAGAACCCAGTCAGCCAGGGCTGCTGGAAAATGGTTGAAAATGTCTCTGTGCGCACTTCCATTAGCTCCCTCAGTACCTTGGGTATATTCCATAAACTTCCCATTGACACAGGCTTCCCTTTCCCTGTAGGAAATCATTAGTGCAGCCCACCAGGTGTGTCCCATAGTGCTGAGACCATGCAACAGGGTATGAGACAATGGTTATATGTGGCTTGCCCTGTCCCAGTAGGAGAGAATGGTGATGCTTTGGGTATTTACATATTGGCTGGTTAATGCAAAGTCAAATTACAGCAGAGTTGGGCTACAGTTTGCTGGCTGCTGTAAAAAAGCAAGGAGCTACACGATTGTAGCCTAATGGTGTGGCTTTGTGACTGCTTTAAGTGAATAATTCCTTATTACCTATCCCAACAAGCAATCCTGTCATCCTATACGCACCTTCTTACTAGAACTGCATCACACAGAGAATTCATCTTCATTAATAGAGAATCTGTCAAGTGTCTTTTGAATTGGTTAAAGTTTCAGCTCAGTTCCCACAGGTTGCAGCTCATTGGGCAAGACCCACAGTCAGGCCCCTTGCAAGAGGATACAGAAGTGTACAGCTGAAAGGGAAAGACTTACTTTTTCAACAGCAGGATAAACCTGTCATGAAACAACACCTTAATATTTAATGGATGTTTAAAACTAGTAAAAACAAGCACTGTACTAAAAGAGTAAATCTAGCTGTCTTCTTGGTCTTCTATTCCCAACATACCCTTGTTCATGCTGTTGGTCTTGCAGTAAACTGGTATAGCTGAAGAAACCCTTTATTTACAGCCTAGTTGTCAGCTGGATCTATTCCCTGCCCAGTTTCCTGAACATTTGCAGACAATTTTATGTAGGCATGAAAAGAGAGACTGGGAGTGAAGTAGTTAGCAAAAGCAGAGGCAGGTTTGTTCCATCCCTTGGCCGCTTGCAAGGCTGAAAGTGTTTGCTGAATTACAGACAAGGTGTGGGCAATATCAGTGATTTGTGTTTGAATGACACAAAGGATGGTAATTAGAAGGAAACCAAGGCAAAGTAAATGCTTGGTAACTAGGTTTTAAAATTTAGCACAAGCTGTCTTGTAAAATAAAATCTGGCCTTTCTGTATAAAGTATTTGAAAAATACTTTATAATTGGTAATTATTATCTCAGTTTCAAGTAACATGCATGGAGTAAACATGTTACAGGCAAGATGTTGCTGTTGCTCAGCATAAATGAGACTTGAGGTGGTGTCAAATTACAACTGGACAGTCAGACAATATTTCCAGTATGAAATCAAATGCTAAATAGGGTCTGTCCATTTGTGTACATATTTTCTTTAATGGAAAGCTGAAGTAAAAAGTTCCCATACTTCCATATAAACCACAGTATTACCCTGTCAAACCCTACAGTGCCTCGGGACTAGGATTGCTTTCTGACCAACAGAGACAACTATTACTCCATCAACAGCACCAGCAATTTCAGCAATTACTAAGTACCCAGCAACTCACATCAGTAAGTTTTTCAGTTAATTATGATTTATTCCTCTATTGTATTCTAAGGCATGGATAGAGTCCTCAGCTTAATATAAATAGTAGTTATGCATTTAACTTGATATTAAAGGCTTTGATAATATTTTAGTCTTTCAGTTGCTTCAGCCTTTTTGGATGATAGTCATGTAAAATATTAGGATATTATTGGGTTGTGTGTATGGTTAGAAGAATCATTCTCTGGTGCCTTCAGTTCCATTTTGTCCTCTGTGGACATGGAGGCTTGTTTCTCTCAGCATCAACTGTGGGCAGCAGAGCTTGAGAGCATGTGTGGATTCTAACAGTATTGTGACCTATCTTTGATTCCACTGGAACACTAGCAAAAGACTTTTGGATATCATCTCGTGAGTTGTCTTTGCTCTGCTTGCAGTGTTCATATAGGCCATCAGGTAACTGGTTTAATTATTTGTATTGTTAATTGTGTAGTTTCAGTACACAGTCTTCTCAGGTATGTTTGTTCTGACAGAGGCCTGATGAAGCCAGAAGGCTTAGCTGAACTTCTGCTGAGCTGCTGATTTCAGGGAGTCTGACAGGAACTTCCTTTCCCACAGTCTCATGGAACTTCATTAGTGTGACCTAAATTAGCTGGGATTAGTTTAAGGGTTGCACTAACTGAAGATCTGGATAAGCAGGAACACAGGGAGGAGCTATTTTTCAGCAACTAATTATTGATCTTTTTTTTCTTCCTCCTCCCTCTCCCCATATTGCTCAAGGAACAACATCAGGCCCTTTTGTATCAATTAGTACAGCAGCAACATCACCATCACCAACACCATCAGTCTGAAGTACAGCAATTGCAGATTACTGGAGGAGCACAGATACCCATAAACAACTTACTTTCAGGCACACAGGCCTCACCACTTAATGCAGCTGCTACCAACCCATTCCTTACAATTCATGGAGATAACGCAGCTCAGAAGGTGACAGTAAGTATACTTCTCACCTCACTTTCCATGCAATACCTCCAGGAGGTAACTAAAAGATAAGAAGCAGGTTATGTGCCTGTATTCACAAATCAAAGATGGTGGATTTTATGTCTTAAGCCTTTATTTTTCTTGAGCCTTGGGCTGCATTTAAATGAGGCTCAGAACTCCGTGAACTTGTAATCACACCAAACATGTCTTCTGCACACTGTTGCTTCCCTGGATCAGGACACCAGTCCAGTGACCCTTGCCTTCCTCTTGTAATTACAACTGCAGCCCTAGTCCTCCTCACCCTACTTGTTCCCCAGCATTGTGTCCACTGTTTTGAGGATCATTCCTTTTACCACCTTACTGGTGAGTTTGCCTTGGCCAAGCCTCAGGCCCTGTGGAGCTGTGGGGATTAGCTGATGGCTTGAGAGGTGAGGAGCCCATTGCTGGAAAGGTGGAATCTGTGTTAGGGGAATGGGCTGTGTGCATCTTGGTGCTGGCCTGGGAAAGTGAGGCTGTACATTGGGAGGCTGAGTGGCTCTTCTGCTTCATAGAGTAATTAAACATTTCCTAGACTATAGATAAAGAAACAAGACCTATTTTTCTGGCAAAGATGTTCCATTTTCTTCAGTATTTGTCCATAATCTCCATCCTCAAGACAAGAATTCTTTCTTCAAGAAATCAGAGAACAGGCTTCATTCTTTAAGGGTGTTACAATTAAGATGAGAAGATAAAGGAAGGAGCATATGAAACTTGGAAAAACAAAGGATGAATAGAGCAGGAAGACAAAGTTTCAGCATTCCTTGGAGAAGACAGCAAGTGGTAGTGGTAGAGAAGGAAGAGAAGCTTCTCTGCAAGAGCAGGTGGGGAGAGTTTGGCCTAAATATGAGTCCCCTCTCTGCTCCCCACTCCCAAATCCTCCAGCTACTTTAGAAGCACTGTGGTGGAGGACTCGGGCTGGGCTTCTGTGGTACTTCCAGGCAGTACACACTTCCAGACACAAACCACATAAATGATGAATTTTCATGATTTTTCCTGGAAACAGCTCCCTTCCATTCAAAACTGTGAGCACTTACTTTTGTTCAGCTTTGTGCTTTGGGCAGTTGTGACGTGGCTGTGAACAGTCACTGTGGTCAGGCCCTGCTGTCAGGGGCACAGGGCTTGCCTCCAGGCCTTGCCTTTGTTCAGAAATGTTCACAGTTTGTTCAGAAAAACTGATTTCTCCTCATTTTCCAAAAATTAGTAGTGAATGGAATTGAGACCTTATATTTGGTGTACATCCAAGGAAAATATTGTGTGAGCTTAGATTTTTTTTTAAAACGGCCATTACTATGTCTGTACAGTGTAGTGTATTTTTACAATTATGGCATTACAGTTTTTATGTTAAGTTAGCTGTAAATAATCCCAAGAAATCTCAGAATATCTTTTGAACAAAGCCATTACCAAAAATTTCTTTTGAAATTAATTTTAGATTTTATAAGGCTAGAATTGAGACAAATTGCATAGATTGTTGAACTGTTCTTAACAAATTCTCTATTTGTCAGAGTTCTAAGGAGTTTTAATCTGACTTGCAGTTGAAACACATTTTCAGGCATTTCTGAATGCTGAGTCAATGAGATGAGATGAGATTTTTGCTCAGTCGTGTTCAATACTTGCAGGGAATGTCTTTGTAGCAATATATAAAAGAATTGTGATGGGGAAAATTGGAAATTGTATTTTTTCTGAGGGAGAACTGTAGATTTTAACCCTCTCCAACGGGCAAATGTAGCAGAGGCCACCCTCTTTTTCTCTTGAAAAAGGTGTTTCTCTTGACCGTCTTGCAGTTTTGCTGTGACTCATGGCCGGGAACAGCCACTCCTGTTGGAATGAAAGCAGAAGGAGAGGTGGTGTTTTTCTAATGCTGCCATGTCATAACCTTAGCACTAGTTGCTTCAATACAGGACTGCTCCTTTAATTATTCTTTCCTCTCCCCATTTTTATTCTACAGTACATGGTTGTTTTTTACAATGCAGAAGTTACTATTTAGATGGCTTTAATGAATGTACCTCAACTGTTCTGTCATTTTTTGTCATCTTTATGAATTGACTTTTACTTAGCTCTGTATGTTATAATCTGATTTTTAGAAGTATTTTCTCTTACACAGAGGCTCAGTGATAAAACTGGACCAGTTGCATCAGAGAAGAGTTGACATTTGAATGACACTTGAGCCCTGCACGTCCTGCTGTTATAGCACTTCATGTGGCTGCAAACCCCAGGTTCCCTTTCTGCAGATTGAAAAAGAGCAACAAGGAACTCTGACTGCACAGCAAGCAGTTCATAATTTTCATAAGGATATTTTTGGTAGGCTTTCATTTGCTTTCTTGTTGCACTAAAATGGATGTACTTTTTAATGTCTCAGACTGTGAAGTAGATAAAACTCTGCAAATCATAATTATTTTGTCAATATGATGGTACTAAGTACAAATTCAACTACAGAAGAACATACACTTGACTCTTCAATCCTAATCTCACAGATTTAAAGGCTGTCAACCGTCTGCAGTGCTGCATTGCTTTGGTTTCAGAGCAGTAGTTTTAACAGCCCAACCCCAGCCCATCTGATCTGCTGCTGCAGTTGTAATAGATCCTTTTAGACTGAGCTTGTAATGGCAGCTGGGACTTGCTGTTTGTCGTTTCTTTTTTTACACACCTGTTTTGGAACCTGACTCATAAGGGAATTGTCTTCTGAACTTTTTATTCCTTTAAATTCCTATTGTTGTATAGTTGGGAGTTTTTCTTGAATAAGAATTATGGTATGGAATCCAAAGTTTATTAATTTTGGTGTAGGTTTTAGAGTTTTGAGGTTTTTAAAGGAACCATTTTGGTTCCAGTGACAAAGTTTTCTTACCAGATGAGAAGGCCACACTGGAAGAAGCTTGTGTAGTGTTTGGCCTAAACCAAGTGCCTGTTGCTACCTCCATTTTGTTGAAATGGCTGCAAACAGCTGATCATGCACTAGACGTGTCCTTGTTAGCAGCGGGAATATTCTGTCTTGCACCAGCAGCCTTGTTCTGCCTTTCCTAGAGGTGTTTATACCACTGTAGAGAGCTCAGGTGGATTGCTACCTGGGTCACTTTTCACTAATAAATTACCAAAAAAGCGAGCTACCATTTCGCACTAGAATTTCCCAGTGGTTGAAACGGGTGAACTTGTGTTACACTTCCGGCAGTTGCTGATCTCGTGGCGAGTCTATGCAGGGTGGTGAAGGACAGTTTAAATGGGGGTAATGACCACTAATCAAGAGTTGAGGTGGGAATTATTAGCGGAAAAGACCCAGCTGTAATTAGACCTCCACTGTGTACTTATTTGGAAGAACATGTTAATTCTGCAATATGTTTCTTAGTTAAACATTGCACAGTTCTTACCTCATTTCTGTAAATAAAGTTTTGTGAATCTGTTTTGTATTGTGAAGAATTCATAAGAAAACATTGATATTTTGATTTGTAATATTTCTAATTAGTAGATTTAATTGAAAAAGTAAAAATAATTTATTTTTATATGTTCTGGGGAATTTTTTAAAAATGTCACAAATCACTTTTGTAGATACTTCACAAAAGTAAACCAGTGGTTTATTTTACTTACTTGCCCCACTGGTGGATATTCTGTAACAATTTGTACAAAAGGTAAGATGGAAATGTGCTGTTATTTTGACTAGATGTAAAATTCCAAGTGTATGAAAAGATGTACAGAGCTTTTGTTAATAAACTTTAATAATGTTTATCATTGTATATGACTTGTGTGAATGTGAGTCTTGCAGAAGAAAAGATTTCTATTAACATCACACGAGAGGAAGGGTTTGATTTACACATGGCTACTAAATTTTATTACAAGAAATTTCCAAAACTATTTTTCATGTAAATTTTGGCTTTCAAGAGACACTGATGTAGCTGAAAAACTGTCCAGTGGTATTTTCTCTGGAGAGAAAAGACCACTACAGGCCTGGGTCTGATGTCAGATTTGCTTTCACCCTTCAGAGAGGAATGACAGGAATCACAGGAGCAGTGCTCCAGTTTGCTCTGGTGTAACATGGTGAGAACTCAGCGGGGAGGGGATGGTTCCTTATCTGCACCGTGCCTGGGTGAGGGGAGCCAGGCCAAGGTTGCTGTAACCTTTGAACTGTACTTTCTGTAAAACCAGCACAGTGCTTTTCTCCTTTAATATTGCTTACTGTCCATGGGAAGGCTGGTAAATAGCTAAACCCCTGGTTCTTGGCTTCCTGAGAAATAAAGAGAACTCAATCCTTCCTCCACGGTCACTTGAAGATAAAACATGAGGGGTTGTGCTCATCAGGGGTTGATAGACAAGAGACGCATTATGGCTTCCTCACAATTTTTAGCCCTTCTCTGGTCAGGGGCAGCCTGAGGCAGCAGGAAGATGTTGTTCCATCTGCTCAAAGCCCAAGTATTAAATATTTTTATTTTCCAATGGGGAAAACTGGAGTCCTGAAAGAAGACTGATAAATGAACAAGTTCAGAACTAACTGCAGGGAAATGTGAAACATTCTGGCACAGCAAAGGGGCATCACTTGCTCCCACCCTTCCCAGGATGAGAAAAACCTCCTGACATTTTGGGAGTAGTGACGAATATTTTATGCTTTGAGGTGAAGAGGTTCAGGAGAGAGCTGTCAGTGTTCTGGCCCTGTGGAGCACTGGTCAGTGCTGAGAAGGGAGACTACAGACACAGAAGGCTGGGTCCCAGAATTACACAGTAATTACTCCAGTACTGCTAGACCCGTAGAGGAGGGGAAGAAAAGCCCAGTCTACCCCTGCTCCTGGCACAAAGCTTCCAGGGAATCCCGAGTGCTTCTCCTGGAGCCACAGACTGCTGCATTTTTTCATGCACCTAAACCAAAAAATGCTTAGGCAATATAAGTCACCTTGCTCCAACTGGAGCAATACCGTAGGAGTCAGTGAAAGTGCTAAGTTCTGCCTTTACCTGTGTGTTTCTTCTATTGGAGGAACTGCCTAAACTCTGATACCTGTCTCCTGCTAAGTGTGAAAGGGGCAAAGTTAGAAGTAGTTGTGAAATTGTCAAAAGAGATTGGGTGCCAGAAGCCCAGGATAGCAGTGGGTGGTTTACAGTTCCACAGTCCTGGTATGCCAACAGTAAGGAAATAATGAAAAGGACAGTTCTGACATCCAAACATTCAATTCACCAACCCTTTAAAGAGAGAGGCCACATCAAAGCCAAGTTCACATGAGGCCAGATGCAGTCAAAACCAGCCTTGTTTCAATGAGTGTTCAGGTGCTGACATGAAAGATGATGGTCTGTGGCCAATTCGGCACCAGTTCAGTGAAGCCCACAGTGCTGTCCCTGTGGAATTCCTTGGATGCCAGAACAGCCCAGGCCCCTCTGCAGATCCCTGGCAGCCAAGCTGCTGAGCTCTCCAAGTGTGTTGGGAACTGCTATGGGCTCTGTCACCAAAGCATCACAGACTAAAGGTGCTGCATTCAGAGGATTTTTCACCAAAACCCCACTTTACTCACAACAATGACAACAAACTTTATGGTTTACAGAAGCCAACTAATCCTGGACAGCCTACACCATCTGAAATCCTGCTTTTGCCAACCCTATCCATTCAAGCTGTGTTAGCAGGAGCAACTCATTCAGCAGTAGCACTGTGTGACATTTCAACTGACCAGTTTTCTGATGCCTGTTTTTCATACGCTGCACTAAAATCTTACTGTTGAGTTTACCTAAAGGAGAGCTCTTCAGTGTTCATGTTGTTTGCAGGCCCCATCAAAGGAGGACCACAAAGAGGTCACATCGCAAAACCTTCCCTGAAACATCTTCCATTTTTAAAAAAAAATTAGTTCTAACACTGAGAACTATAAAGTTGAGAGTAATAGTCCAAACATGTACATTTACAAAACACACAGCAGAATAGCATCTGCTGGTCTTTCCTCTAGAACTTAAACAGCCTAAATGAGAGCACTTCACAGCATCTCAGTCATATCCCAAATGTTGAGTGACCTTGGTTTTCATGGACAGAAAAGGAAGTTTTAGAAAAACAAGCTCTGGTGGTTGGTAACAGACCCATGAGAAAACAAAGCCTGGCTACAGTCTTCCTTTCCCTGGTGACCATGATGTCTGACCTCAGTCACCACAGACTAAAGGCACTGCTAAACAGGCTGTGTCATCATCCACAAAACACCGGGCAACCCAGAAAGGGCCCTGAGAGGCTCTGAAGGTCTTGGACCCTTACCCAGGCCTTCTTCCTCCCCACTGCCAAACACTAAAGCTAAAGCTAAAGGTGGGCCAATTCCTTTTGCCTTTGATGAACTGGATATGAAGTAGGACTGGATGCATCCTGGATGAAGCCTTCACCACCCCTCTCCATGAGGGATGGCACTCATGGGGATCTGAGCTCTGGTTGCAGAGCTCAGGTCCACTGCAGCAGGGCACTGCCACACATTCCCCATCCAAAATCTTCAGTTTGAAAGGACCAACCAGTGCTATGCAAACCTTTCCAGTTCTTGATGCTGAGACAGTTGGGTTTGTCACCAATTCCTGGTGCACTGCCACTGTGCAAGAGGCCAGTGCATTTCTCTTACACAGCCAGCTTGCCTCTGCTTTCAGGAAGGTTCAGTCTTCAAGCAGCAGGGATGCAATCCATCAATTCCCTTCCCTCCAGGCATAAGCAGCACCTGTGATTAGACAGACACCCAGCACTTCAGGTATTCAACCCGACAAGTGTGACAGCATGGCATGTTCAACCTTTGCCCATCCTTGATCATCTTCCTTCAGGTAAGTTGGATTTGTTTTAAGTTTCTCGGTATGAATGGTCTTACAAACAAACAAACAAACAAAGAAACAAACAAACAAACATTCTTACCAATCAGCAGTGCTTGTCCTTCTTCCTTTGACCCCCGTGAGAAAGGCTGTGGTGGAGGGAAGCGGAAGGTGTTGGGAGGCAGTGTGTGACTATTGCCACACACGTGCTGGGGACATGGGCAGTCTTGAGCAGGTGCTCACAGTAAGTTTAGATCCCCAGCAATAAAGGTGTCAAGAGTTCTCTCAAGTCCTTGTTACATTTGCCACTGGATTTTTTTGCCCTGACACCTAACTAAGCTATCTCTCACTCCAAACTGAGTCCAGTGTTATTCTTCACAGCCACAGCAGATTTGTAACATATTTGTTATATATGGATGACATCAGGCAAACAGATCACACAACTGCAAAACTCTCTTTTACATACCTGGAAGGCTTTTCTCTCTCTCTAGTCTAGAGCAAATAGCAGCAATACCTTCCTAGCAAATCAGGCAATGCCAACACTGGATCATTCTCTCTGCTCTCTTCTGGATGGCTCTCCATCTCAAAGTGTGATACACTGAACCAGGCACACCATCCCAGGTGAAGTCTTGTAAATCCAGAGTGGAAAAGAAAGATGACTCTCTCCTCACAGGCTAAACTCTTCCATTACTTGCCTTCTCTTTTAGAAACTGCAGAAATATTCCCATTACCAGTCAGTTTTTTTCAAGAACAGTACATCTCCCATTTGCTCATGTTCTATCCCAGCTCCACCCATTAATTCTCACCAATTCCCTTCATTTTAGCACCTTTTCTTTGCAGCCATTTCAATTACCTTGCTTCACATCTAGTCATCTCTTATTGAGGGTTCTGGACGACTAAAAGCTTTTGAAAGTTAACTTTTCCTGATACCTCTTGAAAATACCTCACTTGATCTCACTAAGAGTCTTCATTTAAATTAGCACAGAATTCCTGTTCCATTGATTATCACCCAGATCACAGCTTCTAAGTATGTTTAACTTCCAGTGTAGTTAAGCTGTGAAGTTCTCTGTGGAAAAAAAAAATTCGATGCAGTGTTTTGTACCTGGCTATGCTTCCTTAGTATCATTATTTCTACCAATTAAGGTTTTCTTTTTATACGAGACAAAAAAACTCCAACAAAAGAACAAATCCCCACCCCCCCAAAAAAACACCAAAACCAAAAAACTCCAATGGGTAGAGGAACACGTACAGAACACTCTTATATTCCCTAAATACTTAGCCCTTAAGGTTTTATGGGAATGGGATGAAATGTTGTGAAGTGCTAATCTAACAGACAGAGCACAATGCACAGTTACCGGGGAAATCCGCAGTGGAAATGGCAGGAAGTTGACAGAGACTTCCAGCCACCAAGTTTCAATTTTGAGTTCAGATACATTATTTTCTGAGTTTTCATTTTGATTTTGAATTCAATCTCAAAAATTTTTAGAATCCTGGTATTAAATCGCAATTTAACAGTAAATAATGCTTTAAAAAATTCAAGTCCTGAATGTTTCTTGCAATAGACTGTGATCATTGCTCTGATTTACTGCTATCATTTACAGCCCATTAAGTACCTTTTGTTCCAGCAGTTTAAGCTTTTCACAATTTTGGAAAAGTTACACAAAATAAGTATGGATTAATATAACCCTTATTACCTATTCCTTAAATTGAATCCAGGGTATACAATCATCCCCAAAATGAGAACGCTTAGCCCAAGATAAGCGTTAGCCATTCTGTACTTAAAAAGTGGTTCTGAAGTACCTTATCTTTTAATTTCTAATTAAAACATGAAGGCCTTTAGTGTTTTTACCCATTTCAACCTTACTGAATCAACAATGCTATCAAATACCACTGCAGGGTTGGCAAAAAAAAATACTATATTGCAGGTGCATATAAATACATGTGTAAGTTAATAATATAAATACTACTTATTTCAAAATATTACTAGATATTTATAAGAATAAGGTATGTATAAGCATATGGTCTTGGATTTAGAGATGCAAGAAAGAAAAATATATTTTGTGTGCAGAGTTTCATTACTCTTGTGCTTGTTTAACAGTTTCTCTCAAAACAAATGTAAGTTATTTGTATATCCATTGGCTGAAACCTACCAGATTCAGTATGTGATTATCAGAGGGGGTTTTCCTGAAGCTCTGCTCACTTTTAGACACTCCTATCACACATCTGCACAAGCAGCTCTTCAATACAAGCACACCTTCATTCTTTAACACACAAACCAGGTAAGATGGTATAAGATTTATTAATATTTTCTTTTCCTAAGGCACATGACGTATAGAAATACTGAGGTACAAAAATGCAGTTTCCTGCATATGAGATTTAAAACCCCATTTTTGACAAAGATGAGCTACGTCTCCTCTTGCTCAAAACATTCAGCTTTTAGCCATTTTTTTCTTTTGTACCAGTTCAACAAGCAACTTGTATCTTGCTATACACTCCTCCTGAAAGGAAACACAAAAGTGTTATTCAAACGTTGATATTTTAGTACTTATTCTAGAAGAAGAGCTGTGTTCTGGGGTTCTGTAGAGGTTTTTTGTTTGTTTGGGTCTGGGGGTTTTTGTGGGGTTTTTTTGCTGTGTTTTTGCTGTGTTTGTTTTTGGTTGGTTGGTTGGTTGTTTTCTTGTTTTAAAGTTGCACACTGAATGTGAGAAGGGGAATCTACATCTAGTGAAGAGGGAATTAGAAAAATGAACTTGCAATTTACATTTCTTAGTGGCTCGTTTATCTGTTTGAAGAGCACACAAACCCAAGAAACAGTTGCCCAGTACTTCTTGACAATGACTGCAGGAGCAATTATGGAACAGCTGTATTGCAGTATCTATTTAAAACAGTTATCTGGTGTGAGCCACACTGCAGGCAGGTTAAGCTGAGTCTTCAAGGTCACTAATGACACCAGAAACTGCAGAATAGCTCCAGAGCCAGAGACCCAGATCCTTCCCCACTGCACTTCCTGCTCCCTCACTGTGCTTGGCACAAATATTACAGGGCTTTTCTGCCAGCTGCAATGGCTGAAGCAAGCGCAAACCAAGCCATCACAAATATTAAGAAATCTACTACTGACTATCTATATCAATGACAATGTATTTCAAAAAATTATACCTACAAAAAGAACATTATAGATTATTGGGCATTTAACACTTGCAGATGGATTACTTATTTTGTTTGTTCATTGAGATGGGTTGAGAAAGGTATTGTGAAAGTGTAAGCAAAGCAGCTCATCAACGTTTGCTTACTAACTTTGAATCAAAATTTGTTTTAAAATCTAATTTTGTCCTGCAATTGAAGATCTGAAAGGTAGAGAAGTAGGTATTTTAAATGAAAGAGGAGTTACTTCAACATTTTCTGTATCAGATCAAACAAGCTGAAGTAAATGAAAAAATGTTTTAAATAAAGCAACAAAATGTGCCAATAACTCTCTTTAGGTCACCTGAGTCTGGAATGGGAAACCAAGTTAAGGTTTCACCTTTCTATATGGACTCTCACTCTTAAGGTAATCATAAATTAATGATTTATTACAAATACGTTTCCCTTCAATTTATACTATAGGTCAGTCAAAACAAGTCATACCTTGCTTTTTCCAGGAACGCATTTTGCTATTTTATCCCAGCGATCCGATGTTCCCTTTGGATACTGCTGTAAGGCCATTTCAAGAAGTTTCTGTTGATTTTGAGTCCACAGTTCTTCTGGTGCACGGCTTTTCTCCCTTCTTCTGCTTTCATCATCACTCTCTTCCTCTTGCTCAGTGTTATCAAAATCTTTCTGACGTCTCCCTCTGCCCTTCTCTTCTGGTACCTCTTTTGTTGCCTGCAGAGCCGTTTCAGGTGCTTTGACAATTTTTCGCCTGCGGTGTCTAGTTTCACTTGCCATGGTCTCCTTTGGATCTGTCTGGATATCCATCTGCTCTGATATAAGATTGTAGTTCCCCTCCTCCTCCACTTCCTCTTCCTTTTCTCGCTGGGTGATTATGTGATCCGGCAGATTCACGTTGACTTTGAAATTTTTGGAATTGTGTGCCAGTGTTTTAAGCTCCGAGAGCCTAATGACACCTGTTAGAAGCACTGCTGTTAGACTTCTGAAAAAGTAAAACACACCACAAACAAACAGGGAACAGCCCACAAATTCAAGGTTTTCAGAATAGTGCAGAGTGGACAAAAAGCTTCTCTGGACTGATGGCTTAAGAACAACAAAATTGAGAACTCAAGACATTCAGTTGATCATCAAGGTGATGAACTTTGCCAATTAAATTATCTGATCTATGGGAAGTGCTACTAAATTCCCACACTGATATAAAGAAAAAGAGCAACCTGAACAAATGACCAAACCCCACAATAAACAGAATAAGAAAACCTGTGAGGATGCAGCTAAAGGGCCAGAAGTTCTTCTCTTTTCTCAAAGGCAAGGTTGCAAAAATCTCTGCAAAGCAGACTCTGAAAGGCACAGCTATCACCCAAACCCAGTCATTTTCATAAGCACACACCTGGTGTATATGTAACAGAATCCTTCACCTGTTTGGCTTTCAGAGTAACCTGCATGAAAACAACAAAAATGAAGGATTATTAAAAAATCGTATCACTGCAGCTATTGAAGATTCATTATTAGCTTACCACAAAACACCTACACTGAAGACACAGTGATTATGGTGAGGCTGTTGTTCTTTGGCTGCCTTTGCTCATATGTGGAGTTCAAACTGGCTCAAAGTAACCTTCTAGATTTTGATCTTTCTAAACCATTCCTGGCTTAGTAAAATAATACAAATGATGCTACCCATTTCTATCACCATAATACACCACAGTTGATACTCGAATTTTATTTTGTTTCCTTGTTAAACCCTAATTTTCTGGCCTAAAAATACCACAAGGACGGGGAAAAAAGAACAAGTAAGTTATCTACTGTGTATTAGTTTCTCAATACTGAACAAAAGAACAAAATAACCCGCTTAGGTCCAGATGATGAAGCACAGAAGTGGACAGGCATTCAGTTCCCAAATGAAAGGTTTGACTGCCAAAGATCAGCAAAGACACCTCCTAAGTCCTGGTTCTGCAGTAAAAATTATTACTGATAATCCAGAGGATAGAGAGCTGCTCGATTCAACATCTCCAGGTACAGTGAAATCTCAGTCCTGGGAGAAAATGAACATTAGTTTTAACATTTTTGGATTTTTTAGAGTAAAAAGTGATTGTTTCAAAATTTGTTGTTTGTAAACAAATATGCTTCCTCCCCACCCAGAACAAGGAGCTTCCCCAAATTCCTAGACTTCACTACAGATAAAAAGCCAGGCTTCACATAACTTTAAGATTGTTTAATTACTTAGCCTCTTTGCTATATAAAATGACCATAGAATTATAGAATGGCTTGGGTTGAAAGGGACCTTAAGGATCATCTGGTTCCAACCCTCGTGCCATGAAGACACCTTCCACTTCACCAACCAGGCCTTGAACACCTCCAGTCATCTGTGGTTTCTCTGGGCAACCTTTTCCAGTACTCTGCCATGCTCACAGTGGAAAAAATTTCTTCTTAATATCTCATTTAAACCCACTTCCTGTCAGTTTGAAGCCACTGCCCCTTGTCCTATCACAACAGATGCTTGTAAGAAGTCCCTCTCCAGCTCTCTTGTAGCACTTTTTAGATACCAGCCTACAGTCCCAAATTCAGGTACCACAAAAAAAATCTTAAAATGTAGTACTCAAAGAATTATACAATCTTCTTAATTACTGAAATGTTTTATAAATACTAGATTTTTTTTTTTTTTGAACATAAGGACTAAATTAAAAAGCCAGAAGATTAAATCAAGCACACAGAATCACTCAAATCAAACTTAAAATGTGAGCAGGCAATACACTGAATCAAACTTGATACTATGTAGGATGGGTTCCCTGTGTTCCCTGCTCTCTGAACCTGGCACCTCAGATGTTAACATCCATTTACTGTAAGGTATGTGGTAGTATGCTGCCCAGAGCCAACATAAAAAATACATCACATACAAAGTCATTAATTCCTCTGTACAGGATTAACCCACAATAGGAGTCATTTAGGCCTCCTGAGCCACAGCACAGACTTTGGCTGTTTTAGCTCCCGATGTTAGCAATAACAATTATTCCCTACTCACAGCAGCACTAGAGAGCAAACCTGCCAGAGGGTTGCATGAAGAATTAAATTCTGTTAGAAGAATTAAACATTAAAATTCAAGATTTTTGTTCTATGACAAGATTCATAAGTGAGCACCTCAATAGTTAAAATACCTTGGTACCGTCTGGTCTGTTTGGTTCCTCCCACCCACCTTTCTGCCCACAAAATTGCAGCAGTTTGCTATAAAAATAGGCTGGTGCTGGATCTCCTTAAGGAAATGACAGCAAGACTTAACAAGGCAAAGTGGTCTATTTTCCCTACAAATTAAGCCTCATTTTCTGGGATGATTAAGTTCAAATGAAAACTCTGTGAACAATGAAATCCCAACTCTAATTAACCAAAACCTTTATCCAGAGGTAGACATCTGGCACAGAAAACTCCAGTTTCTACTGTTGCGGCACAATAAAGTTTTAATTGTTCAAAGAAAAATGTCAGAATACTGTAATATGAACAGATAATTTTAAGTGGCACTAACAGTTCTGGGATTTCCATGATCCCAATTTTGAAACAACAGAGGGATCTTCCTTGAAAAACATGACCCATTAATAGAAATTGCATTCCTTAAAAAAATTATATTCTAAAATAAGTAAGATTAAAATGTTTGTGTTCCATCTTCAGCAATGTCTCTACAGTACTAATGATTTAAAAGGCTGAGAGGAATAGAAACCATTCTTGACTGCTGAACAGAATGGATCCTTAGTGGTGTCCAGCTATGCATCTTCTAAATAGAAATCATGTTATATAAACTGGATTATAATAGATTATTTTCAAAAGAGGGAGAATTTGCCATGCAAACAAGTATGTTTTAGAGCTTTCTGCAATGACACAGTGGATTCATTGTAAATATGACAAGGCCCCATCTATCTTCGTGTATTCCAGAAAACTCTCTAAACCATATTGCTATCTTTAACGTAGGTCTTGCAGAGATTTACAGCCTGCTCATAAGGACACAAAGGTAAGAAAAAGAGAGCAGAAAGATTCCCTGAATAAAATAGAGCAGAATGAATTGCCAGCAAAGACAGGTACCATGCGCTGCTTCCTCAGTGCCAACTGAGTTCACTTTTCTCTCTGTTGAACCTCTGATGTTTTCAGAGGTCAGCAATTATCACTTTATCTTTCAAGCTGAGACTACATGTGCAACACAAACTTTGCTTTGGAAGAGATGGAAATCGGCTGAATTTCAGTTTCCTCTACAAGACAGGTGTCCCCAGATTCTGTTAGTGTATGTATCCCATAATAGATATAAATTGTGCTGCATATTACATCTAATTGGACTAGAATCTAAACCATCCCTCTCCATTTGAACAGTGAAGGATTTTGGTTTATTCCCAGATCCTGACTGCCTTTCATATTTTCTCCTTATATGCAAAAAAATCAGGAGTATTTCCATAGGCTATCTTATGCTGGCCAACCTGTCATTATAGCTTGGTGAACCCAGATACAACACTTGCAGTAAGTTACTCCATTCATCACATCTAATATTTCCAAGACTGTGTTTTGAAGGCTTTATGATATCTGTTCATATTTTGATGGACTTTCAATTTGAACAATCACCAGGTAAGCTGGAAATAATAACTGTGTGTATGGGTTAGATACTGAAAATCTACTATTTCAAACACTGAACAAGCACCTTCAGTTGACATAAGTTTGACAACTCATCAAGTTTCCCACAGCTTTACTATCATCATTCACAGGTTACAGGGGAAGATTATTTGTCTATTATTATTTTTGTCAGCTTTCTTCTTCATATGGATGTTTGCAAGTCCTTTTCCAGGTGCTATGTACAGTTCACGTTTACTCCAGCTCTTTTCACTGAGAGTTCAAGGTATCACTTATTTAGGCTTCAGATTTATGTGTCCATCAGCCTCAACTGTCATTGTCATTCCAGATGCTGACACAGGGCAAAAATCGTTAACATGTCAGTATTAAACTGCTGAGGATTATTAGGAATCCAGCCTATGGAACATATGAAATTGTATTTCAATTTGATCTGTTGGAGTTTAATCATTGTTCTTGCCACTCAAATCTGCAGACTCTTCTGTTGCCCGTTCCTCCAAGCTTTTTGACACCCTTAATATCAATTTAAATTTCCACTCCAGGGGTGAATAGTGTTATTTACTAGCTAGTTCCTAACTGATTCATAAAAAATTCACTAAGTTATGCAACATCAGTTGCTCCACTGCTCTCTCTAAGCAATTCTGTAGCATAGCTTGCTTATATGATATCATTACCTTTTCATTAGTTAACATATACTTGGAAAAACTTATTTAAAGTATGAAGCAGTTGTAGAATACTCTCCTGTAGTTATTATTGCTATTTGTTCCTGCATAATGCTTTAAAATAACAGTTTTCATGTATATTAAATTATGAGTTTTATCCTGACTGTGAGAAGGTGTGCTAAAAGCCTGCTGTTATTGACAATAGCTTTCACCAGAGTATTAGCCAACCCCCTTAAGAAATCCTGGGTCTGGGGACACCTTAAATAATAAGGATCAAGACTGTGAAATTGATTTAAAACAGAAGACAAAGGATCTCATATTCCTGCAAGTATTTGTACTGAACAGACATACTGCATTATTTTACAGGAATCAACTTTAAATGTTGCAGTCCACCAGGGATAACAGAAGTCACAAATAAAGTCAGGTAATATCATGCACAGTGAAACAGACTTCCTTAGACAGATAAAGATGACAAAAAAACCCCCTGTATGCAAGCAGTCAGATTGCTGGAGTAGAAATCAAACTATCTTACTATGGGACCTACAGAAAGAAACCACAGGAACAATTTGCTTCTGAGAACTCCCTTCTGGACTCAGCTTCAATAGCTCTTCAGCTATAAAAAGATTCTATTGAAAGCAAGTGGGATTAGTGGGATGATTTTATGTGATGAAAGCCAGACAGAGCTGGTTTCTTCCTGTACTGCTAACAATTAGTCCAGATCACAAAGACTAGTTTCTACTTAACAAGACACCTAAGAGTAAAAACATTTCTCATCATGACCATCAAGATGTTAAATCTCTTATTACCTTGGACACCTGTCACCTCTTTCAGATGGGACAATTCATACTTCAGAGATACACAGGAAAAAAAAATTCAGAATCAGCTTTAAAAACTCTCAGATGCACAGGCAAAAGCAAATTTTGCTATCACATGAATGAGAGGCTACTTTTCACCCTTCAGGGAAGGCAGACAAAAAAAGCACAAAACTGTGACAGACCTAGAGGGAAAACCCTATAAAGTCAGGTACAGTGAAGCTACTGGTGCTAAACAGAGAGACAGAACGCTTTTGCAGAAGATGAAGAGCAATTCCCCGTTCTCATAGCAGCAGCCACAGGCCCAGCAGCTCAGCTGAGCCCTCCAGCACCACTCCCAGCCCAGCTCCACAGGGCACATGCCAATTTGCCATTGAAGCCTTCACCATTCGCTGCCTCCTGGGAATCTTCTGTGGGGCAACAACCTGCCTTCCTTCTCTAGGACAGTATTGCAATTGGGATTGCAGCAGATAATCACAGAAGTACAAAACTCTCGAGTTCTAATGATATTTTAAGAAAATAATGTGGGATTTGTAGAGGAAGAAAATCTACATCACTTGGCATTCCAAATGTATATGAACTTCTTGCAAAGAAGGATGACATTATAGTGGTACTGATCACTGAAGGGTCTGGAAACATTTTTTATTACTCTCAGCATCTTCCTGAGCAGAAGTTCTCTGAGTATTTTACTGAAGAGGTCATGGTTTCTTGGCATTAACTATCAGAAATTTGCTCTCCCAGTAGCAGTCTTCTGCACCCAGTTATCTTCCTGCATGTTCCCCATCTAGTTATGTCATGAAAAAATGCCAAGATGTGTGGAATTATGGAAAAAAAAATAATGTGGAGACATCCTGCGAATAGTTCCTATTATTATGAAGCAATAAGGAATTTCTTGTATCTTTGAGGCTAATTTGAGTAGTAATCACATTTTTTCTTACTAAGGAAAGCCAGATACAGAAGGATTTTAATGCCTTCCTGGCTTTGTCAAAGTAGTAGGTTTTTACAGATCTAACCATCCAGACCCACAGAGAATAACTTGCCAAATTTAAAGTTCTCCCCTTAAAACCCAAATACTACCTGCTGCACTGAATTTTCTTCCAGTCTAGATCTAAACATCTTTTTTTTTCATATCAGCCACAACTGTATCAAGCTCTGTTTGACACAAGTCAGAAAATAATGACCCATTCTTTTATTTCCATGCAACTCAAAATTTGTTGCTTTATACACTGCCTTTCCTTTGAGACACTAAAAGAGCTGCTAAAATGGTCTTTTAGTTTCACCAGATTGGGGAAACTTCAAATACTGAGGCATTGAGCCAAATCATTCTCCACTTTTCCAAGTATCCTCATCTGCAACTTACAAGACCATTTGAAATAAGTATTCAAATTAGATGTACCTTTGTTTTGGCACTGCTTGTAACAGTTTAGTAGAGTGTTACAAGCTTTCCCAAAAGTTGGTAATGTAACTAATCTCTAGCCACTGTGTAGGTTAAATATGATACTAACACAGTAAATGAGTATTTTAAGGACAACACTCTTGAAAGAACTACAAAACATGTTAAAAATTTAACTGAATTTGCTTAGAACCGCCAGTCGCAGCCAGCAACAATACAGTTTTCTTATGCTTATGGACTTTGAAGTCATGTGTGATTCTGAACTTTGTCACTGCAACAGAAATCCCTAGAACAACTACAAGTTTAATTATGTGGCAGTTTAAGATGTGGCCTGCAAAAAAGGCAAATTTGACCTAAATCACCAGATGTAGAACTTTCTCCAGTTTAAGTCCCCAAACAGTTAATTTAAAACAGCAAAAGAATTGCTCCTTTTTTTTCAAGACACAAAGAGTTTTGCAATTAGAATTGAGATAATGCTGGAGACTTCATACTTTGCTTGGTTTTTGTCAGTTAAAATCCATGAGTGAATCATGAGAGAGCCTATAGGCACTCATGCAGGAGAGGAGTTTGACTCAAGTGCCCACTGCAAGAACTACTTGGACATCTTAATTTGTTACTGATGATACAAAATGCATTAACTTTTTTTGACAGTCAGAAATTTGAATTCTGCAATGAAATTCAAACCCAGCTCACTGTGAGCTGAGACATTACATTAATTTACACTACCCTATAAAAAGTTGCAGCATCACTGGCTTAACCCCTTCACAAGCCACCTATTTGGACCAAAAATTGCTGCCCTACTGCCTTCTGTAAAAAAAACTTTAAGGGAGAAGAAAGAAAATTTTATGAGACAAAAAGTCATTTTGTTTAAAAGGGGCATTATACTGCCCAATCCAGTAGAAATGGCAGGGGCAAGTGTAGGAGTGCACAGAACAAAACTGTACAGTGAGAGTGCTGTCAACAGCAACCACCTTTTCCTCTCTCCAAGTATTCAACAGAGTCACTCTGATGTGTCTGTGGGATTGGACAAGTGTTTTGAAGACTTCACTCTCAGACTGAGGGATCCACATGACCTATATATTATCTAAACCCCATCTTAGATATTCATAACCTCTCTTGGACCTCAATCTAGGTCTTTATATTTCAATAAGCAACTGGAACTATTGATTACATAAATATATGCAAACTGCTAAGGGTGAGTGTTTCAGAATATCCACAACTGGATTGCACTGTAACTGAGTTGACACAGTACACAAAATGAAATGTAAAGCAGTCTTAGGAAAACAGTTAATCTCCAGAAGCAAAAGACCTAATAAATTCATGAGCTTTTACATATGGACCATTTCTTATATAAATGTTTTGTTGTTGGCAAAGTAATGAGCTTGCATTTGTCAAAAATAAGAAATCTATTTTACAATGGCATATAAAGTGTAATGAATATGAACTCACACAGTCAGACTTACAGGCTGAAACTGTTGCTTGGGCATACAAGAGATATCACAAAATAAGCACCCTCCCTCCCCCAAACCTTATGCTTTTAGGTTTCATGGTAATTCAGAATGTCTGCCACCTGGCTATTGTTTTGCTGTCTACCTCAGTGTTCTTCTATACAGGCAGCAAATCCCAATCAGTCTGTTTTTGCAACACAAATGCATGAGATTAGTGACTGCAGGAGCAAACAGAATCAGTTTAAATCCTATAAGACAAGTGAATGATATTACTTCACAAGTATGAAATCTGAGATCTCTTTGCCTTTAATTTAAAAAACCTGTACCTAATAATCACATTAAAGTCTGTTTGGCATGCCAGACAGCTTTTACTTCCTCTATTATTTTTACAATTTGAACGTCCTTTGTAGTTACTGAAATTAATTTATGCCTTTCAGCAAATATTTTTTTTAAACTTTTTATCTATAAAGGTTGGTATTGTCAAGTACAATATACTTCTATAATTTCACATCTAAGTGCTTTTTTCTCGATTTTTGAATTCAACAAAAGCTGACAATCATTATTATAAATCTTCATAAGGCTTAGCATTTGTCAAATCAAACAATGTAATTTTTGCAGAAATACTAGTATTGCAACTCCACTCCATTCATTATTTATGCTGTGTTGTAGAGTGTTCACAGTGCTTAAGAAATTCAAACATAACTTTTTTATTTTGTTTTAAAAGGTCAATTATTTCCTTAAGTATTGGCAGACAGGAATGAGAACTAACCCTGGAGCAACAAATTCAGCAAGGAAAATGGGTCAAAGAACAGATGTTTGGAGGATGACAGAGAGCAGTGGTACAGGTAACCAGGTCAGGAGGCAGGAATCCTGATTAGAGTTAACTGAACTCCATTTCCCTTTCATAATCAAAATACTTGAAAACCTAATTTACAATAACAGCCAATTGCAATAAAAATTACTTAAAATGCTGCAAAAGCTTTCAGTTGTGAAAGCAATAAGATTTCATTATACTATGCCAGCTGAAAACCATCTTTATAGGAAAAGATTGCTAAATTCCCTATATGCACATATTGAAGTGACAATTAGCAATTTAAATAATTTAAATAAATAAACATACTGATAAAATGAGTACAACTTAACCTCATCTATTTTGGGTCGATTATTCATTGGCTTTTAAAAGATGTCTTCCTGAAGAGAGACAAGATAAACATGTCCTACATTTACCATGACAGAAGTTAAAGTAGTAACCTTTCTTACAGTACGTCTGTACCACGGCTGCAAGCCTACCCTAGCTATGAAGTGAAAAGCACAGGAATACACTGCAAAGATATTTATGCTGATATCACATGAGGCAGCATAAATGGAAACAGTAGAGCTGAATGAGCTCAGAGGCACTACAGCATGGATGTAGCTGTTTATTGCTGAATTTTGGCTGGCACTTTCCCAGCAGCCTGCATCACACTGGGTGGATGTACTTATGTAGACAAGGAATAGCAGCTGACAAGAAAAAAGCTGAAGGAACACTATTAGAAATTACTGAATTTAAAAAGTCAAGCTAAGGTATATGCAGTGATTACTGACCAACTATGGTGACTATCTGGCTTTAATTCTACATTTTTAAAAGTGAATTCACACATGCTTCCAATTGTAGGGAAGGCTTTGTTTCCTCCCAGATAGTTTGCACTTGCTAGTGTAATCACAGACCATATGAAGAGAAGGACCTAACCTCAGGCAGAGGCACCATGTTGATGTTTCTTGCAGATGTTTGTGTAACCTGTTTTTAAAGATCTACAAATATGGAGACTTCACAGCAGCTTATTCCACTGCTTTATCATCGCCATTGTAATTCTTTGTCCTTCAGAGTCAAACTCTGCAGCCACTGATTAAATGGATGCAGTAACTTCTTGCCCTGTAAAACTAATACAGTGGACAAGACCCTTCCGCATTATGGTTTTCTTTTTATGTAGTTGAATACTTACATTCTCAGTTCATTTTTTTTTTTTTAGTTCAACAACATGAATTCCTTCACAATCTTCCCTTGTAGGTAACATTTTAGGAATCTATTATTCTCATCTGGACTCCTATCAAACCACATGAGTAAGCGTAATACTGAAAACTAGACACAATCTAAGGATGTAGTAAGTTCAAACAACACCACAAAGCTGAAAAGTTAAAAAAAGTCAAGAACACTCTCCTCAAGTTGCTGCTTCACACTGCTTAAAAAATTCAACTGGAAACACAGTTGGATGTAGTAGGAATTTATTTCTTTAAAAAAATAATAAATTTAAGACAAAATAGAATTTTTCTTTTGGGTGGTTAGAGGGAGTGAATTTCACTGATGCTCTTCTGATATAAATGAATGGTTTCAGTTTATTCTTTAAAATGTTTTGAGATTTTTTAAAAATTTTTAATTTTTTTATTTTTCTGAGAAAGTAAGCTTTGAGACAAGCAACAATGGAGACAGCATTTTGGGCTAGATTACTCTGACCTATTTTTATTAATACCTATTTATCTACTGTTAAATAAGGTTTGAATGCATAAAATCACTCAGAAACAAATACATTGTACCTTATCAATTCTTTATATCATAATGCTCTGTGAAACGAAAACCAAGCCTCGCTGCCCTTAATGTTTTGCAGGAGAAGAAAGAAGCAGACACCAATCTCAAAAGAATTTCCTACACTAGAAAATGTTAGAAAACCAAATTCAAAATTGTTCTTGAATGTTTTTCTTTTTTAAGACCTAGTACATTTGCTAGACAATGCATAATTCAAACCCTCTCTGGTGTGATTCCTGTTAAACCATCTGTAAGCAAGGCATTCCCAACCTCTGCTACAGAAGCTGTTTCAAAGCAGCACCTTGTACAGCAGAACTTCTCTCATTGCCCTGCTCCCAGCAGAAGCCAGGAACAGCTGTTTGGGCAGCAAATGCTGCCTGCACATGCAAACACCTTTTTTACTGCACACAAAGTTTAACAACTCAGAAGTTTCTCCTGCAGCTTTACCATAACATTTATCTAATTATGGTGATGCCAAAACAAAATAAGAATCCTTGCTGTAAATTTAGATTCTACGTTATCTTCAAGAAATAGGCAGGATAAATTGTACATCTTACTGAATACTGAAATCTTACTGAATGGAAGTATCTGAAGTAGTTTCCAGCTTCACCATTTCTATTACTGATTGCAGTAACAATCCGAGACCCAAAGAAGTTTCCATGAAGCTTCTGTTTAAAACATTCATTTTGTAAAACATTCGTTTTTGTTTCCTCAAAATACCTAATTACTGCAATTCTGTATAATGCAATGATAAAAGTAGCAGAAACTCTAATAGTTAGTTTGTGTCAGGAAAGCTGATCTAGCAGCTGAAAATTTTTAGAAACATAAAAACTTGTGTGGAGAACAATTGCATTAATCATATAGTTGGAAGTTACTAGAAGTAAAAAGGATTACACTCAGACCTTTCTCCACACATAAAAATCACAGAAATTCCTTTTTTCATACAAGAAAATGGCAGCTCTTGGAACAATCACATTTTTTTCATCTCTCTTTCCCTACTCATTGAAATAAAACAGCATGTTTCTGAGGACCTCTCATCTAATGGAAGAAACAACTGAGCTTCCTATTTCATTTTCCAGTACTGGATGTGTGCAAGTATGATGGCCAAATATATTATGCAAAGGATTCTTTATACACACAAGTCAAGGAATAATGCAGACAGTGGGTGCAAAAGGTAGTCTGAAGATAATTTTCTGATGGATGGATGTAGAACCATTCCACATGTCCATACTATGTGTATCAAGATAATCAAATTTTCCAAACCAGTCTCAAAAGCTCTTTGCCATGAACACTGTGTACTACCAACATACTAACAATATGTGAAATATTTTTGCTGTTAATATCAGTAAAAGTAGTATCTTTTTAATAAAATCACTCCAGTCCAGTAGTATGAATACTTCAAGAAACATAATAATACTGAACACAATAAACCTTAAAAACCCTAATTTCATTTGATTAGCAGGTTAGTAACTTCTTGCTTACATACACTATTTTGACATAATGTATTGTAAAATTAGAATAATGCAAGACTTATTTTTTTAGTATATGTATCAGAACAGTATAGGTGCATTAAAACTTTAAAATAAGTTCTAAAAAGATCTTTTTGTGATTATATCAACAATGAAAAAAATTCTAAGAAGTACACACATTTCCCAGAGGGGTATAATATTTCAGTGTAGTCAGTGGCTTTGTTTCCCATTATTTAAGGTAATTCCTGAAACATGATAAATAAAGATCATCTAATCTCAAAATGTACATGAAAAGATTTAAACATTATTCTCATTAACCCCTACAGAGCCTATAAAATAGGGTCAGCTGAAAGGGCTTTCAAATGGTCCTCAGCAGACACTACATCATGTTCTAGTGATCTATTGCTTGAAAAGGAAAAGTCTTTTACAGCCTAGCCCCAAAGGATTTTAAGATCATAACACTTAAAAAACGCAAGTACAAGCTTGCTTTGGTATCTGGTACACACTATAATATATGAATTAACGAGTACAATTATTTTACATAATACAATTTTTAAGCATGCTATGATACTGAAAAAGGCACTGAAATAGTATCATACACATTACTCATTTTAAAATCTGTAAAGATATTTCTGCTTAATTAATGGAAACCACCTGTCCAAACACCATTAGCTCATATGCATTTTTTTAAGGACTGGCTTGAAACAGAGATGTAATCTTTAACCAAGTCACACAAACATTCACTTGCAGTGAAAGGAGGTTGCTACAAAACCTGCAGCGCATTGTTTTCCTGGTTTAGGTTACAGTAGCTGAAGTTTGTAAGCACCAGAATCCCCCATCCAGCTGATCAGTTACAGCTGTTAATTGTGGAGGGAGAGACTGGCTGCCAGCTGCTTCTTGCATAGTTAGTTAATGGTTCACTTCCAGGTTCTAAAAGGATTGTAGCTTCTCTCAAAAGACAATGTCGGCCCCCATATATGTCTGCCTTCTACACTGCCTGTCTTGTTCTGGTTTGTCATCCTCTACACAATGCAAATCTGAGTGAACTCACATCTGCCACTGATCGACCCAATTCGTGAGCAATCTTTTCCCATCGACCGGGGGTCCCCCCTGGGAACTTAACCATACTTCTTGTCAGCTGGCTCAGGTCCTCCTCTGTCCATTCAGGTGCCTGTAAAACATTTGTAAAACATTCATTACACTGGAATATTGGACATTTATTTGCAAGGTAATATACGGACAAAAAAATGTTTGAACAAATTAATCTAATAATGTAAAAAAGAAATAAAAATCTGGGTATATTCTCTCTGTCTGATGAAAATGGATAACAACAACAGACCAACAGTAAGATACTAAAAATACTGAAAACTCAAAAATTGCACTTTGTCTGTTATGTAGACTAACACATTTAATTTCTATTAACTTTAATACAACATACATAACACAACACTATAAAAGGCGGTAAAGATAATGTTCAACAATACTTTTATTAGATTATGGGGTTATGCAAAAATAAGATGGGCCCAAGTCTGAGAATAACTTAATCTGACTAAAGAAAATGAAAAATGTTTCTGCAAATCCATGAGAAAGAAAAGGAGAGCTAAGGAGAATCTCCATCCTTTACTAGACCCAGGCAGAAACAACGACACAGAATAAGGAAAAGGCTGAGGTACTTCATACCTCCCATTTGCCTCAGTCTTTAATGGAAAGATCATTGGTCTCCATATACCCAGTCCCTAAACTGGAAGACAGAGCACAATGAAGCCACCATAATCCAAGCAAAAATTGTCAGTGACCTGACAGACAGACATGAGTCCATGGGGTTGAATGGGATCCACCCAAGGGAACTGAAGGAAATGCTGCTCACTGAGGCCCTTTCAAACATTTACCAGCACACCCAGCTGACTGGGGAGGTCCCAGTTCAAGAGGTTTCCTAATGCAATACCCAACTAGAAGAAGGGTTAGAAGGAAGATCCAGGGAACTATAGAGCTATCAGTCTGACCTGGGTGCCAGGGAAGGTCACGGAGCAGATCCTCTTGAGTACCATCACATGGCACATGCACCACAACCAGGGGATCAGGCCCAGCCAGCACAGGTTTATGAAAGGCAGGTCCTGCTTCACTGACCTCATCTCCTCTTCCATGAACAGTTGACCCACTTAGTGGATGAGTGAAAGGCTCTAGATGTGCCCACCTGGACTTCAGCAAAGCCTCTGACACCATTTCCCACAGCACCTCCTGCAGAAACTGGCTGCTCATGGCTTGGCCAGGTGCTCTGTAGGGCAGGTAGAGAACTGTTGGGATGGCTGGGCCCAGAGGCTGCTGGTGAATGGAATCACATCCAGTGGTGCTCCCCAGGGCTCAGGGCTGGCACCAGTTCTCTTTAATATCTTCAGCAATGATCCACATGAGGGGATCCACGGCCCCCTCAGTCAATCTTCAGACACACTGAGTTGGGTGGGAGTGTTGATCTGCTGGAGGGCAGGAAGGCTCTGCAGGGGATCTGGACAGGCTGCATTGATGGGCAGAGGCCAGAGGTCTGAGGTTCAACAAGGCCAAGTCCCCGTGCCTGGTCCTGCCCTTGGCTCACAACAACCCCTGCAGTGCTACAGGCTGGGGCAGAGTGGCTGCAAAGA